>NW_010392451.1:25623-41370 GCF_000710305.1 Buceros rhinoceros silvestris | reverse complement strand
TCCTGCTTCCTGTAGCAAACCCAGCCAATGCCATTGTATTTTCATATGGTCATTTAACTGTTATGGACATGGTGAGTTTTAAGCAAAACTCCTTAAAGGGGGATTTTAGCATTTGGAAAACTTTCTTCCGTGTCTTGGTGTGAGTTTCTGCTTTCTTTTTCCTCTCCTTTAGGTGAAAGCTGGTTTGGGAATTAACATCATCGGAGTTGCTGTAGTTATGCTTGCAATTATGACATGGATAGTGCCTATATTTGATCTCCATACTTTTCCAAGTTGGGTACCAAATATTCCTTCTACAAATAGCACTGGGCTGTAAAAAAAAAAAAAAATCCTGGGGATTGGCTTGGATTGGGTTTGTTTCTTTTCTTTGCCACCGACATACAGTGAGTCACTTAAAATGCTTTTTGTCACCTTAGCGATAGGGATCTATTTTACGATAAATGCTATATTTCACAGTGCCAGAGACTGATGATCCAGTCAGAGAGTTTAATCAGGAAGAGTGCGAGACTTTCTAAATATCATGAAGTCAGACCAAGTTTCTAATCTAGTTCAGCTAGTCTGAATTTTTATATCTTCATGTTATGAAGGAAAAAATAAATGTACATAGCCATTATAAATGGCAGTTTGCCCCCATTCTCAGGATAGCGGAATAATGAGCTTTAGATATTATTTCAAATACATTTTCTTATCGTTACTTTGGTGATATCTGGGGCCTCTCAGAGAACACATTGGTTTTCTGTTTTCTAGATTCAAACACCATTTGAAATGGTGTTGATTATAAACAAATGCTAGGCAGGGGATTGTCTTGAACACAGAGTTTACAGACCTGTCAAAAATGCACAGAAAATGGCAAAGAGAAGCACGACCACTTACATAGCACTTTACTAGTCCAGCACCTTGCAATCTGGAAGGAGAATACATACTTAAGCATATATTTAGTCTATCTTCTTCCAGGACCTCACTGAAACGTGTCGTTGTTGTTGTCTTTTAGTATTTTTCTGAATAGGTAAGTATTGATGGATCTGAGTTGATCGGTATGAATGGAGACTAAATTATCATCACATCTCTCTGCCAAAAGCAGAGAGATATATCCCCTTGACAAAAGCACAAGATAGAGGGCTAAAGATGTGACACTCAATCCATCAATCAAGACTGTAGTACATCTTCACCCAGAGGTTCATGATCTCTACGGGACAGGTGACATTTTAAGGTTACTAGACCGTATTAACAAAATAAACACAAAAGAGTGCAATGTAGTTAGAATAAAAGTTTGGAGTTCAAACATATCTTCAGATGTTTTATATGGTTGTTACATGGTTTAGACAGTACGGACTACAGGACTTCAATTCTTCCCAACTGCTGTTGGGAAGACCCATGACAACTTGTAAAGAGCATATAGTTAACAGACTGAAGCAAAGCAGCCATGTATGTAGCTTGGGTCATCATTCAGAGCACCTCTGTGATGGTTGTAAACCTTAATCTGTCTTTTACAGATAGTGTAAATTATCCAACAACAACAAAAAAGCGCTTTTGTTTTTTGATTAGATGGTTTATATCTATTTTTCGATAGTGCATATTTAGAGATGACAGTCATGACTTCTATAATGCCAGAATACAGTGTATAGGATCGTTACAGTTGTAGTTTGTTTCCATTAGCTACTAGTTGCAGATTCAGTTGCAATGAGTTATTAAAGAAACTATTTTTTTAATGATGGTGAGTTTGTGTCTATACATGCCCCCACACTTTTCAAAAGCAACACACTAGTCGCTTTTGACTAAGGCTGCTGTCTCTTTAGGGTGGCTACCTCCCTTTTCTTGTCCTTTTTTTTTTTTTTTTAATGCGGTTTTGGCAAAGAAGGGCTATGTCCATGACCATGCTGATCAGGAGCTGCCACTGTACAAAGGAAGTTGACTGATGCCCTGCAGTAATGACTATGATTACAGATATGAAATGCCAAGCTAAGTGAAGCCTCTAACTCATCAGATACTGGAGGAAATGCTTATGCATGTAGTTAATCCAAGATATAGGTCTTGGATTACATCGTACAGTGTCTTCCCAGAATGATGTGCAGCACAGAAACAAGGAGCTCATGGTTTATGCAGGCCTTTGGTCCTACAGTCATAGAGAGGAGAGCCAGCTAAGAGAGTGCTCTTATTTTAAGGTTCCCAGGTACCATCTTTTCAGTTATGTCAGCGATTTACAGATTTTTCAAGAGCAGTAGAAACAGAGAATTATCAAATATTTCAAGTGGAAGGGATCTCAGAAGACCATCTCATCCAGGCTATTGCTCAAAGCAAGTTTAGCAATGAATTCAGACCAGGTTGCTCAGGGATTTGTCTAGTCACATCTTGAAAATCTCCAAGAAGTATACTGCTCAAGTTCCCTCAGTAATGTTCTCCAGTGCTTTACTGTCCTCGTGGTCAAATGTTTTGTCTTTAAACGAATGAGCAAACATATTATATTATATTAATTTTAGTGGAATAAACTCAGTTTTCTTCCTTTTATTTGGGATAGTTTTCTTTCTATGTGTAAAACTGGGGTTTTTTTGTTTTTAATGAAATATAAAAAAGAGAGAGAGTCCTCTTTGTGGCCTTACATTCACCACTCCCAGTGGTCATGATATTTTCAGTCTTCACTGGTCTGCTCTGCAAAGAACCATCAGTATTATAATCATGTGACAACTGTTGTTCAGTCAGAGGACACTTGTTAACTGCTTATGCACTGTCCCCCAGTTTTATTAATGTTCACAGTACAGAGTTGGCTGTTGTAACTTCACCTTTGAATAAGCCATTGAGGCCGACAGAGGTCCTGAAGGCACTGCTCTGTGAAATCATGCTTTGACACCTGTATTCTCTCTTCAAGCTGCATATCTTCATGGAAGAATATAATTTTGCAACATTTAAGAGAACTCTTCAGAAGCTGTCAGCTGTAGTAAGCGATAGTTTGTGCCAGATGATTTTCAGCTGTTAATTTGCTTTACTCCTTTACTTTTTGGCTTATAGGATCATAGGTATATGATAAGAAAGGCCCGTCCATGTGAACCCTTGTATAATGAAGAGTGCAGAATTTCCCTAAACTACTTTTTCAGGACAGGCAGAACGATAAAGTATCTTCGTAAACAAGAAAGTAGATGCAATTTGTTTAATGAAGGAGGAACTTCTAAAAAATATTCTTACTATAATCTCTGCAGACAGTGAATAATACACAAAGAGAGAAGGGAAGGATTTGTAAGTTAAAGAAAGTTACTCATCTGTTGGGACATGTGTATTCATAAGTTATCAAAATGTAGTGCAGAATTATAAAAAACCTGATTTTCGGTGACCCACATCTTAACTGTCATAATATACCAAGTCAATGACAAAAATGATCAAGCATCACATTTTTGAGATACTGTATTCTGTAAGTAAACCACTTATGAATAAAGAAGTTGGTAGTGGTGGGAATGTAGGGTTTCACCAGGAGTTTTTTCCCCTTATTTTGCTAAAAGTTAGTGCCTGACCCATTCCTTAATATTCCAGCTGAGCTGTTATTACTAACTTATTTTTAAAGCTTTTTAGAACTTTTAAGCCAAAATGAACAACTCTGCAGTGCAGAGATTAATATTGCTAGAACTTCCTCACCTCAGTGTTGAAAAGAGAATTTCAAAGTGGTTGGCTCTCTGGGAATTGGTTTTTAACAATTACTAACTCTTTGTAGGTGTCATTCCTTAAGAATTTTCCCTTACATTTTTGGAAGCTGCTATATGTTTCATTACCTGCACAGTGTTCAATTTCTGTACAACTTTGCTTTACTATACTGATCTACTATTTTTAAAATAAAAATTTCCCAAATGCTGTGCAGTCCAACATGTATTTAGTGATAAACTAGCAAGAGTTAAAATTGGTCTGTGAAGAAATGTTATCTTCAAATAAAAGTACTTGAGATTTCTTAAACCTGTTTTATTGTTATTATATCTCAACTCCTGATATACATTGGCAGAGAAGAATACCCTGCTGGGAATAATTTAAACCTACTGGATATCAAAAAATTCCCCTTTTAAAATAATTAAAGAGGAGAAAGGCCTTTAGGTTTATAAAGCAATTATAGTAAAAATTCTGCTCTCTGCTAGGTTCCTCTACAAACACTGAATGAATAAATCACAGTCTTTAACTGTTTGGTCCTTCATAAGAAAAATAGAAAACAATGCATATACCTGTGCAAAATAGTCCCTGAGTGCCTGGTTCCTGATTCATTGCCCCTTGAAGTCAGGAAGAATCATTTTAGGTCAGGGTGCTGGAGTCTACCCACAAGGATGGCTGGAAGAGTCACTTCCAAGCATTTCACTTGGTCATCCTTTGATGAAGGGCCTCAGGTCCTGCCGTGTTCAGTTATGGCAAATGTGGAAACTTGAGTGTCAAGCTGCAAGACTAAGCTTCATATTGCTGTCCTAAGTTCTCAAAACTCCTGTACAATATGTGGGAAAAAACTAGGTACCACATGAGGGCTGAAGAACCAGCAAGCTGATACACCTAAATCATCCAAAATAGAATACTAATGAAAAGCATGTGCCTGAAACACTTTTCTCAGGCATCAGTCCAAGAGTACTGCAAGGCATTTTTGGGGAACCTGCTTCCTCCATTTAGAGATTTCCATTTCCATCCTCCAACAACACAGGAAGCATGAAATCTTCTTTTATGATCCTTCCTCAAATGCTGACTGATTTGAAGCCACAGCTTTTACATCCCAAAAGAGAGACCAGCGTTACCAGGCTATAAGGCACTACCCTACTGATAGACTGTGTAGCCAACAGAGAAAATTTCATGAGCCCCAAAAGGATAGCTATAAGCCCAGAGCATGTGCAATCAGCTGTGAGGGGAAGCTCTGGGTCTGGCAGCTAGGACCACAAACACACTTTATCCCTCTCTCACTGGTACTCCTACAAAGCATGGGAAGAGTCCTTCACCATGGGCAGCTGAGGGGGAAAATGTCATACTGTAGCTGAATTGTGGTTCCACACCTCACAGAGAAATATAGACAGAGTGACATTCAGAGATGCCTAAATTAGGAATCAATCTGAAGAATTTTAGAGAGTAATTTGATATTTCCTGGACTAAGCAAGCAGTCAGATTCACAGATTTATTTTTTTTTCGGATGTAGGCCTTTGGGCAAGTAACCATGAAAAAAAAAGTTCAAAGCCAATGTTAAACTACAGAGGTTGGATCATCAGGCCAGGTATTTTTCGTTAAAAATTAAACAAAATATTTTTATTATAAGTTAGATTTAACATAAGATTCAGTGAGATTTATCAGGCTGAGAGGATCAGCCTGTACGGTACAGACTGTCTCTGAGGTAAGTTGTTCTTTACACTGAACATTGTAATTCATGCTATATGTTGTCCGTCTTCATCTGTGCACATCATGAGTGTAGATGGCAAAGCAAACACGAAGTGGCAAGCATGTGCACTAAAGCTCCACAGCATAAGTATTCCAGGCACGTGGAACTAAGCCACACACGTTTGATAATTTTCACTGTTGGCTCAGCAGAAGTGAAAGAGTATAAAAGACTCTTGTTTATTGTAGCACTTGACTGAATGCATAACAAATGGGGAAAGCGTTTTCTGCTCTCCTAGATGGTTTCTCTGAACAATTGTCCTTTCTCAAACTTTTATGCTGTCTTGAAAAAGTCTGCCTCTTAATGTAAGGAAATAAAATGAAGAAAAGAAAAAAGAAAATAAACGAGAATGACAAGGGAGTAGGGAAGAAGGAAAGGCAGGGACGGAGGGAGAGCGAAAGAAGCAAAACCTACCATCTGCAGTTCTAAGTCTCACCTTTCAAAACAGTTAATGATCCGTGTACAAGACTGACAACTTTTGCTGACATTCTTCATGAATTTGAAAAGTTCAGATTGCATAATATAGAAAACCATGTGCTGGCTAGTTCTTTCTTTAGATGCTATTATGATGCATCGGAGGAGAAGGAAATGGATGGCATAGGTAGTACCATAATTTTCCCTGTTCACACTGTGAAAGCAGATGGAGTTTTGCACCCATTTAGAACAATTCTTCAATTCCAATAAGCCATTAACCCTTTCCTCGTTGCCCTGCATATTTTCAGTAGCAGTTATTGAATTCATGGCTTAGGCAATATCTCATGAGTAGTATTTTTGAACACCACTCTAGAAATTCTTAGTTGTGGAGCACCCTTCATATGATAGTGGATTAGGACTAAAGTCTTATAGAACCGAACTTGCAGCGTCCTCTTGCAGCCACTTACCCCTCACTCTCACGCTATATTGTGTTTCAAGGATGATTTTACAGACCACACGGGAAAAAATAGATTGTGTTATGCATGATGCTGACAAGGTCAATGAAGGCTATTGCGTGAAGTAGCCAGGAGTGCAGGAATTTTCTGCTTCTGCTACACAGCCATGATAAGACTAAGTCTCAGAAAGTCTAAATTTCCTCCTAGCTAACTGGAAATGGAAACTTCCATCTGCTCTGATTCCCCTTTGAATATAGCAAAGCATAGCGGTGGACAGCTGATCTTCAGGCAGCCAACCGGTGTCTTGTCTATGCTCCCTCAAACTGTGTCACAACCAGTGATAGCTAAATGTTAGCTGGACCCTAGACCAGCCTCTCCCCATGGACTTTACCTTGCTCTGTTACCTCCACAAGCATAGCTCTTGGAGAGTTCTGGCAGTAGTCTTCTGGCAGTAGGTACCACTACAAGCAGCTTACAGTCCAAGGAGTTATCCTCTACCTGATTCAGCTTCTGCAACAACCTACAGAGCGAGTCTCCCCTAAGCACATCTTAGGTCTTCTTCCTTATCCACACCTGAGAAATGTCAAACTATCTCTGATTTGAAAACACCGGGGTGTCTTCCTGACAAGTAGATAGTGTTAACAGAAAAGTAAAATACTAAAAGAAAACAATAGTACTAATTACTGCTAGCTGTTATATTGTGTAGGGCCTTAGCAAACCTGTAAGTGTCTCTTAAGTTAGTAAAGCAAATGAAAGTAAAAAACCTTTTGAGAAACAGACAACATTAATGGAAGTTTTGAGCTATTTAGCAGTGGATGAGAGCTGTAGAAAATCCTACTCATCTTACTCACAAGAATAGCTGTAAGCCTTTTCAGTGAGATTACCCAAGGTTGTGAGCCATATCATGCCGAAATCCATTTGTAAATAAAATTCATTCACTTTTCCTGCATAAATAAAATCACATCACTTGAATATGGTTGCAAATGAAATAGAACTGTTTCCCAAGATACGTGCTTCCCTGGGATAAAATGATGCATCTCAGCAGGACCAAGCAATTAATTGCCAGTTTTATAATGGCTTTTTTCTTAATTATGAAAATAACTAAAGATTGATTGGAAGGAAGAATTGATTTGGGCTTTTTTCATGTTTTTTTTCCTATGGTTACTAAGACCTCAAAGCACAGAAATAGCAAAATGTTTTTGTTGCTGCTTACTACTACAAATTCAAAGGGGAAATATTTCTTTGTAATTTTGATTATAGCTGAGACAGTAATTGTATTAACAATACTTGTAAGTCCATAAAGTGTTGTAAAATAATTAAATAGCTTGAATTTGGTTAACATAGTAGCATTTGCAGGTGATAATGCTGCTATTAATTTCAGGAGTTACTGCTCCACCTAGAAATTGATAGCTAGTGGGAAAAAAAATCTGCATTCAGATAAATGCCAAGTTCACAAGTTCATCTACTGAATCATTCAAGAATGTAGGCTTTGGATAGCAAGTTACAGAAAGTTATGTAATATGGATTCTAATCCCTGATATATAAACTAAACTTTCCTCACATAAATTAGTCATATCTCACCTAGCACCAGAGGATGTGATACCAACTGATCACTGTTCTCCACAAAGGATTCTTCTTTTTTCATCTGTTTTTAACACTTAGAGCTGCCATTCTGTCCCTTAGTCAGCTTCTGCTTTCTAGCCTAAACAACTAATAGGTTTCTGCATGTTCCTGGGCATGATGCCAGCGGAGACAATCTATACCTTGCTCTGTATGTGAGTCAGATTAGCTGTGCTGCTCATGTCATTATCTGTACACAGCAGCAGTACCTCCTTTGTGAAATTCGGTAGCCTGAGGTCGTGGGTACCCTGAAAAAATGACATAAAATTATATAGCCAAGTATGTTTTAAGCAAACTGTAAACATTTAACTGATAGAGGAAAGCTCACAGTAGGATATCTGGCTGGTGAGTTTTTCAAGATTTGAACATTTTGCGTTGCTAAATCATCTCCGTTCTTTCCACTATATAATTATTGTTTTCTAAACATTGTATCTATTTTTTTGTCACATCCATCCTGAACTCAAGAATGCCCACAGATGTGGGGATCTCTGCGGATCTAATAATATAGGCAGATAAATATAGATAAGGCCCCATCAGTTCTGAGAGCAATGCAACAATTATTTAAATCTCACACCTCTGAGTGTGAGATATATATCTGAAAATGAATTTTCTGTATTTTCTTCAATTCCTTTTGGAGAAGCATCTTAGAAGCATAAATAGAGCATCTTGCTCTATTTATGATCCACCATGACTTTTTCTGTTCTGTTGCTGTCCAGTTAAGAAGTCTTTAACTTCATGAAGTTAACTTCATTAATTTTTTCATGAAGAATCCTTCATGAAGAACCATCATGAAGTCTTTAACCACATGATGTTCAACAAGCCAAGGTGTAAGGTGCTGCACCTGGGTTGGGGAAATTTCCGGTGTCAATACAGACTGGGGGAAGAAGGGATTGTTACCAGCCCTTCAAAGAAGGCCTTGGGGATACCAGTGGATGAAAAATTGAACACGAGCCAACAATGTGTGCACACAGCCCAGAAAGCCAATTGTAACCTGAACTGCATAAAAAGAAGTGTGTCCACCAGGTCAAGGGAAGTGATTTGCCCCTCCACTCTGCTCTCATGAGACCCCATCTGGGGTACTGTGTCCAGGTCTGGAGTCCTCAACACCAGAAAGACATAAACCTGTTGGAGTGGGTTCACAGGAAGGCCACAAAAATAATCAGAGAGATGGAGCACCTCCGCTATGAGGACTGGGTGAGAGAGTTGGGGTTGTTCAGCCTGGAGAAGAGAAAGCTCTGGGGAGACCTTATTGTGGCCTTTCAGTACTTAAAGGGGGCTTTTAAGAAAGATGGTGAACCTTTTTACAAAGGCCTGTAGGAATGGGACAAGGGGCAACAGTTTTAAACTGAAAAAGAGTAGATTTAGATTGGACATAAAGAAGAGGTTCTTTATGATGGCATTGGTGAGACGTTGGAACATGTTGCCCAAAGAAGTTGTGACTGCTCCATGCCCGGAAGTGCTCAAGGTCAGGTCAGGTCTACTGAAAGATGTCCCTGACCATGGCAGGGAAGTTGTACTAGATGATCTTTGAAGATCCCTTCCAACTCAAATCATTCCATGATTCTGTGATATAAAGTCTCCAGTTTTTATTTGTACAATTTGTGTTACTTGCTAAATACAGCTCTCTGAATTTCTTATATAAATTAATATTTTATTATTTCAGAGCATTTACCCAATTTAGCAATACAGTTTTAGATTCTAAACATGTCTCCAAAAAGCTCACAACCCATAAACATTTATGTTTTCTGCAGATTTTATTATATCATTCCTTTGCATGTGATCTAAATCACAGATTAAACTAACAATACTGGAACCCTGGAACAACAACCTTCTCCAAGGTAACATATTGGATATATGCTTACACTTTTTTGGCAAGTGGCCCCTGTTGTTTGAGTGCAGATTTTGAACACAGCTGTATGCCCACACTATACACTTTTCCTGTAGTTCATATCATCCTCGTTTACTTAGGAGAGTGTAATGGAACAAAAGCCTTTCTAAAACCAAGATAAATTACTTCTGTTGTTTCTTCATCTACTAGAGCAGTCAAACGCACTGGGTCGTCAGCAAAAGAATTGCTTTCTTTGACATGACTTGTCTTGACAAATCAGTGCTGGCTGTTTCTTATCAATTTATTACCCTGCAAATATTTTTAAAACGTCATTTAATTCTCTATTTCAGTAGCTTTCTGGATATCAGAGTGAGTTTGACACATTTAGCTGATCTTTCTTTACTCTTGGCAGACCTCACCATCTGCTTGGAGGTCTCACAAACAAGTGCTAATTGTTCAGAAATTGTTTCATGTAAATTCCTCAGGAGGGCAAACTTGATCGGTTATCCCTGGTCTAAGTACATCATACCTACCCAAGAGTTCTTTCACCTGCTGTTTTCCATTCTGGCTTGCTTCCTTCGCCCTAAATAATTTCCATGTATTGAGTATCTGGTTACAACTGACCTTTTGTATGAAAATTGAAACAAAAACAAAAAGACTGAAGATTTTGTCTTCGCAGTGATGTCATGAATTGCTCCTCTACCCCTGTAAGTTATGGCCTATTTTATAGTCATGCTAATTTGTTAAACAATGTTCTGTCTTTTATGCCCTTTGCTACTTGTGATGCATTTTGAATATTGGCTGGAGTGGATTCTGGAAAGGCAGTCCTAGCTCATGGCTTCTGTTCAGCTTGGTGTCTTTGTGCATGTCAGGCAGCAGAATTGTAGGCATTATTGGATATCTAGACTTCAGGACCCTATCATTGCAAAAGCCATGGGAAACAAGACATTGTACTCAAAGTCCCCTTTATGAGTCTGTTCCTCCAACGTACACAAAAGTGGAATAAATTCAATTCATCACTGATTTTTTTAAGGGAGACAGGAGGTACTTACATCCAATTTATCTGTGGAAAAAGAATTTACTCTCTGATGCTTAATTCAATGTTTTACATTAAGTTCTACAGCTTTGTTTTTGCTTCACATATGGCAACTGTGTTGTTTAAGCTGTGTTTTTCCTTATCTGATTTCTTCCTCATTGGGCTACCCATGCTAAAGGAGTTTTGCTGAAATGAAAGTAGAATAAATGTTCTTAGTGTGAAGAGACACATAAATGAGATTTTTGTCACTTCCGGTTTTTCTGCTTTGGGATCCACATCATTATTGAACTAATTATTCAGAAGCGTGTTGGAAGTCCTTTTAACAGCTGAATAGAAACTTAAAACTCTCCACCTAGGAAGTAATGGAGAGGCACTTTTGTCTGTTTTATTTCTGAGGTGTGTCCATGTTTGTCCATGCTTTGCTGGCTTCACAGAACCTTGATGAAGTCCCTCCAAGAAGCAAGCAACGGCATCTAAATTATTCAAGGAACATTCACAGCACTATAATGACTACAAACCCATCTGAAGTATAAAGGTCACTAAATCTATTAGGATCCTTGACCTTTGCCTTGCTGATATTTCTGATTTCTCTAGCTCATTTCCCTCTCAATTTTATGAAAGGTAATATCATTTGATCTTGAGTTTATTAATGGTCTATGTCACTAATTGGGCTGCAGGTAGCAGTTAGAAAAAAGACAAGTCAGATGAAACTAAACAGTCATCCACACACTTTTTTTGTTTCAGTTTTAATTGGCATTGCCTCAGCTAATCACGGTTAAGTGAAGCGAATATGAAACAGTACATACTCAGCTAGAAATATATTTCTATCAGAAGTTGGATCTGTGACTAATGGATCTGTCACTAAATAATAAATAATATTCCTGTAGCAACATGGTACTCACCACTCAAGTCTCTGTGGAAAAGAGTTCATGTACAGAAGTTCAGTGTAGTGGCTAAGAGAGGACCCTGGGTTAGGAGACATCCTTCTCTGCACAGTTTTGCTATTGCCTCATGTTAATCAGTAGCTCAATATTCCTGTGCTTTTTTTTTTTTCCTGGCTGTACATCAGTACTGAAGATGATGAAAAAAATTTCTCACTTTCTTCTAAGAGATTGCTGACATTCAAAAGAAGTTGTTTAATGATACTTGAGTTAGAATCAATATTTTCATTGGAAAAAAAAAGAGAGAAGCCAGAGAAAATGGAGATTTGTGAGGGCCATAAGAAGATACATGGTGTGTTGAAACTTTCACTGTATTTTTTTTGTTAAATCTATACATAAAATAAAAATTATCCCCTGTTGGGTTTATACAATTCAGTAGACCACACCACTTCCCAGCTTTAGCAAAATGCAGCCAACTTCAGCATGAAGCGTGGAAGCTCTTTAGAACACTTATTTCTTAAGCTCATGAGAAGGGCTTAACTCCTGGTAAAAATGCAGGACCAGATATTGTTGAGAAGGATGGCATGGCTCAAACAGACAGGAAAATTTGGAAAAAATGATGCAGCAGTGTCCTGCCATAGTTCAAAATATTACCACTTCGTTTCACATAAGCTGACCACCACTGTTAATTCCTCACACTTGCATCAGCAACAAATACTAGTGGACAATGCCAGACTTGACTGCCTTAGCCAAAATGTTTAATCATTTAAACGGGCTTCAGATGACCTGATCATAAGACTGATTTATTTGAAGTTACTTACCCAACCCATATGTACACTGGGACATGAATGTGGCTGTGAAGAGATATAGCACATCACCTGTGGGACTAGCCATGATCCCTAGACCTCATGTTTTGAAGCTAATAAGGAAAACCTCAAATTTCTTTTAGCAGTTAAACCAAGGAATTTTGTAAGCTACCCTACTGGCTGGCTGGCTTTCCTAGCTAGTTTGGTATCCAGCTGCTTTCAGTAAAAACAATCCTCTCCTCCGTACTGTCACATTCCTTTTATCCTGTCAGAAACGTTCAAGCACATGCACAAAAGAGGAGCCAGCTGTCTAGAGATCCCTTGGGAGACTGGATTAGGGTGTGACAGATCTTGCTCAAATGCCCACAAAACCATAAGAATGCTTCTTTATACAAAAATGCCACACAGTGAATAAGTACCAAATCTCCAACAGCCCTAATAACTGTTTGTTCAGTTGTCACTGCTTTTCTTTCAATGTGACCCACAACCACACCAGCTGGTATCAGGGCAAATCCCCCATGCAGACAGGAGTGCTAGCGTGTGGTGACCGAAAGAAAGAGTTATGACTTATTTAAAACACTGTCTTCTTGAAATCTCCTTTGAAGACACAGTGCCAAGAGAACTTGGCCATTGTAAAAATAACCATCTGAAAGGCTCTCACAGGTGGCCAACTAAGAGAGAGGTTTATGAATAAATACAGTTTATTCACAGAATGCAGTTTAAATGAATAGTACCATTTTGTGACAAATCAGCGTCTTTGTGCCATAGGAAGAATTACTGTTCTCAGGATTTAAGGTTCTGTTATATGGTCTGCCACTCAAGGGAAATGCTGTTAATGTGACTAACAATTTAAAGCCAAAAGGTGACTTCTGAACACACTGTCTGCCCTTAAAGATTCTGGAGATAGGAGTTTACCCTTTAATACATGTATCACTAACAATCCTTATCATCCATAAGATGGACGGTAGTTGGAAAGAGCATGGCTCTTTCAACCTTCTGTGTTCACCTAAAAGAAGATATTCTAAATCACTTGCTGGAAATAAGCTAAAATGCTGTGGTAGGGTGCATTTTTGTTGTTATTCTAGTAATTTGGGTTGAAGCTGGATGAGAAAACTATCCTTTTGCTTCAAAAACAGTATGGGGAAGAAAAAGCGACTGTTGGCATTTATGGTAAGGAAATGACAGATGTGAAAGTCTAGTAATGTGTTCATAACAAGGTGGAAAAACTAAACTATATATTCACAGACAGAATCTTCAGGACTCCTAATTTGACAAGCTATGGCTATATTTCAGCAATAGCAGCAAAAAAAAAAAAAAAAAATTGACACCAGAGAGATGCACATTATCACTCCTTTTCTTCCTGTTCTTTTTACCAAACAGAGATTCAGAAGAAGTGAATTGTTATTTATCTGTGTGACAGACAGCAGAAAGAGCAACAATTCTGCTAACTGCATTTAACACTGAAAAAAAGTGGGGAAAAACTAATAATCTAGGTATATCTTGAAGATCTTGGTAAAATAAGATGTTTGAATCTACTACATATGGGTGTCTTTAAGAAGCAGCAGGATAGTATTTGTTGCAAGGCTTATCAAACTGCTTAGCACTGGTTTGTTCCAATATGCTGCTGGGTACTCTGGTTTGAAACCAGGGCATCACATCCTTAGTAAGTGCTTTACTGGATAGTGGCCAATGATACCAGGCAAGATAAGTCCATTGAGCTTTTAATGCTGCAGTTGTATAGTTAAAATTTACAGATAACATAAATTGGATATACCCAAGAGCATATTAATTTGTTCATCATATTTGGGAACCTATCCAAGTGTTTTCCTTTCTATTTATTATTAATAGATTACTTTCAGATAGATATCCAAAGACCATGATATTTGTTCCTTTAAATTCCACTTGTCTGGTAGGGAATCCAGCTGCCTGACTGGATAAATGCTTTAAAAAACCCAAGTCTAAGTACCTGTAAAAAAGAGATACTCTCTTTCAGTAGCAGTGATGACATTTCTAAGCTCCAAGACCATCTCACTCGGTTGTTTAAGCTTTCCTCACAGTCACAGATTCCGCAGCTATATAAGTAAGGAAGAAAATGAGTTAATATTTTTTCTAAAATTATCTAAAAACTGTAAAATGATGGTCAGAGGTAATTATTCTCCTATTTTCCCATATCTTTGACTCCCTGTCCCTCATGTGTGTTTTGATTTTGTTTCTGCTCTTGGCCAGCCTCTGGGATAGGTACACACTACATACAAATGATACACTAAACCAAAAAGAACCTGATTTACTATTTAAATATTTAATGACCTGGGTCCAGAGACAGATATACTCGTATGTTTCATGGTAGAGAGTTTGGGAAAGAAATTTGAAATAAGCAAGGGAGTTTGTGTAAAATCATGGAAGATCCTTGAAAAGGATATTCTAGCAGAGTCAAACCTGAGATAAGGGTGACTAGATTTAGAAGATTTAGAAGAGGAACAAATAGCACCGGTACATTCATTTTAATTGTCATAAATCTGAAGTCTAGATTGCTTTTCCCTTTCCCAGATTTTGTCCTCTGTGCACAAGCTGTGTGTAGAGCAGGGGGGAGCACTTGGGAACCCAGAGGGACAGGGCCTTCCTCTGCCCCCATCATGTCCCCAAAAAGGTCAGGAATTCTTCCTGCAGCCCTCGACAAGAGGAAGCATTGCCTGTGAGCTGCTATCAATTAAATGCTATAAATGAACGTGTGTGAGAGCACACATTTAGACAATCACAGTGTGACCATGCTCAGAGGCCTACCTGAGCTTTCTATTACAAATAAATTAATCAAGAACAGCTCATCCGTATAAAAATATTATCCCTGCCATGCAGCCAGGAACCATGCTGTCTGCAATATAGTGATCAGGTAAATTGGTTCTTCTGTTGCAAATTAAAACTGCCTGAAGGCAGCTTTATTTCATCTGAAAAACTTTTTCATGTCTTCATATAAAATGATGGAGACAGACTACAAGCATGCTATTGGTCTTAAATGAGTGTATTAAAAGCAGTTTTGTAGCATCATTTGGATTGTTGGCCCCTTCTTTACATGCACAAGATAAATAATTCACCTTTTAAGCCATGGTTGCTATTCAAAGGAAATTAAAACCTGAGGTTCCCCCAGCAAAAGTATGGACTGAGGTAGGAACTGAGATATTGAAAAGTCTGATATTGAAATAGCGTGATGATTTTCTCTGCATGAAATCCTTCTTGCTACATTTTAGCCATGTACATTATAGGTGTTTCAATTAATCCACTTGCCTGGAGTCCCTTTCCTGTTGAGAGGGAATGAGACATGCCCACAGAAGACTCATTTGA
>NW_010392451.1:2040-25577 GCF_000710305.1 Buceros rhinoceros silvestris | reverse complement strand
GGGAAAGAGACATGCCCCCAGAAGACTCATCTGACTTACTAGCTATCCTACAGAGCGGATCTTCAGCCTTCTGCATTGGCTCCTCCCAGAGACAAGGCACAGAGTCTGGCAAGAGGATGCTTTGGCTAAGATGTTTAACAGTCAAATGGCTAAGAGTTCAGCCTACTTCGAAATAAAGCCTCAAACTATTTATCACAAAAAGCCAAGAAGCATCAGCTGGTTAAACCTGATGGCAGATGTCATGAACCCAAAGTTCCCCACAGTTTCCATCAGGTTGCAGAGGGTGGCTGTGCAGACCTGACCCATCGACAGTGACGGGCATAGCTACGGTATGAGAGAAGAACTGAGTAGTGCTAGAGCAACTGGTTATTGCTTCTCTGTTTTCTGGCTACAAATACTCTTCTGGGAATGCTGCAGTGGTACAGAACTTATTACCGCATCTTTATTCATCCCTTTCTGCAATTCCTTTAAGGCATTTTGTAACTTAAGACAGGTAGGAGAAGCAACTGATAGTCGGTAAACTACGGCAATTTTCAGGGAGCCTGTGGCTCCCAAAGTGATCACTGTCAGTTGGTTTAAATTTCAGAAGTCTTCAGGCTATTCTATCAGTGTCTGGATTTCTCAGGGTTTTAAGAAAAAAATCAAGGATATATTCTCCTCTGCTCAGTAAAAGGAAAAGAAAATTTCTCCCTGTAGGTTAGCTTAAGACAAAAAGAAAAGGAAAAAAAACCTTTCTCATTAATCTGGTTCGTATGAGTAAGACATCAAAATCTTAAGTAATGACATTAGAATCTTTTTGATATGGTCTCTGGGGCTGCAGGGAAACAGAACAGAGAAAGATGTGTACAGCCTCACAAAACTCACTCTGTGGTCCCAGCTTGCTCTCAACACTGTCCCATCAATCCCAATTCATAAAGGCAGTTCAAAAGGAGGGAGAAAATCATTACTGATTGATCAGAGTTTCATCCCAGGTTACATTCTCTAAGAAATAATTGTTCAACTGATAACAAGCCCATTAAATGGCACTTATAATAACAATAAAAAAAAGTTTGAAAGATTTTTTAATTCTGTCATCTGGCTTCTTTGTATTTCTCTAACATTCAGCCAGCAATTTATGTAACCGTAAGCATATATTATGTCCCTGCTAGCCGAAGAGCTCTTAATAAGTGAAAGTGACAGAAAGGCAGAAAGACTCAGATTAGCAGCCCAGTTCTCTTCTCCACAGGACCCATAGCTCTAATTTTAAGTCAAATCATATTAATTTGCTTTTCCTTCACAAACTGTTTTTAGGCCCAGTCCTTCCAGATTGACATGAAAGGATATAAAACAAGGCAGGTGCGTGAGCTCCCTCCTTTTTATTCCTCAGTGTTACATTTGAATATTTACCAGTGAAGAAAGTAAGAGACAACAACAAGATTTCATTGCAGGATTTCACAGTATCTCTTTGGAAAGAGGTTTTTATGATTAATAATGGTTGTTGAAAGTACAGGATATGAATCAGCCTCTATGTCCTGATGATTGGCTCTGTGAGAAGAAGTAAAAATCATACCAGTTTAAAAAAATGTATTTATGAAAAATTACTGGAAGTGAACTAAAGCAATTTACTTGCTGACTTACTTAGCTAGGTATTCACTACAGCTATAGTCTAAGGAAAGGAAGATTACTGGCCTGGCTTCAGTTTAAAAATGTGAATTGATATCTCAGAGTATGACTCCTGAGCAGGTCATTTCTGCTTCTTATGCACCGGGTGGTTTAACTGCTTGGTGAAAGGCACAATTGCTGTGAATGCAATGTCCCCAGCATAAAAAGAAAGTCAGAATCTTATTGAGCAGTTCTGAAACTGGTACAAATGCAGACCCACCTAGGGGAAAAAAAAAAAAAAGAATAAAAACAAAGATGCTGTCTTTGATTTATCCTAGATCAATAGTGAATCTCTGACTGTACACTGCAATATAGGTATTCCTGTGCATTCTGTGATATAGCAATTTTTGCTAGCTTTTCCTTTGGTGATAGGTCTTATCCAGAGAAAGGTAGGGTTGAACATATTCAATTAGCTTCCTGAAATACAGTGGCACTGTTTCTTTCTCCTACCTTTTTACCCATGGACATTTTCCCAGTCATTTTTAGTTACTGCCTCCTGTGAGCTTCTGTAGCAGACATGCTGACTCCTTAATTAAAATTGCATGCCAGGAAGTAAGTAACTGCCAGCTGAATTCTTGCCTCCTACTGTTGCATTCTGTCGGCTCAGGGATGGTTTTCTTTCTCCTCCCTCCACCACCCCCCACCCCCTACCACCCCTTTTTTTTAAGGAAATGTCAGTTGCTCTGTCTGAAAGTAAGTTTGCAAAACTCTGGAAAATGCACTTAATCCAGAAAACGTAATTTTTTTGCGTGTGCAGAAGAAAAACATTAGCCCATTAAAAGTTTAAAATCAGCTTTATGTGTCTGAATAACTCAAAGATCATGCAGATGAATAATGATAAAAATGCTGATGGACAAACCAGAGCGGCTGATGCTGCAGGTTGGAACCCATCTGGGGACGTATCTGTGGAACACTCCTAGAATCAAACAAGAAGCTCCCACGCACACATCCCATCCCTAGATACTTCTCTGTTTTCCTGGAGGTAAGGTCCTGTTCAGGGGGGAAGGAGAAGTGTGGATGCCTGCCTGAAGCCTCCCAGGCCTTGAGAAGAGATGAAGGGCAACAGCTGGGCTTCAAGACACACAGGTGAGGCAGACATGTCTCCGTGAAGGAAACAGGCTTGCACACTGGTGGCACTTCTGTGCCCTGTTGCTGAAGGAGCTGTGGCTGGGAGGCAGCAGGAGGCTGGCTGCCCCATGCTAGTGCCCCCTTCTGGAGGCTGCTGCTTCTTCTACTCTGTGTCCGTACACTGAGTTTCAACTAGGATTTGTCTCTGAAAAAAACAGGCACACTACATTTGTTCTGAACCAAGGCGGAGTGGAGAGGTAAAAGACATTTCTGGAGTAGGAAGTTTGAAAAAAGAATCATTAGGGCCTGAATTAGGCTCTTGAATGTCTTGGGTAGAGGCCGTGATATCCACTCTTCTCTGCTTACTGCAATGTTTATTGACTTTCACCATTGCTTCCCATGACGGCAGGCTCAGCCAGTTGCCTTTTTTGCTTATAGGAGACTGAGTAAGAACAGAAACATTCTTCCAAAGAGAGGGAACAGAAAGAAAGCAGTTTGGCAGAAGTCCCACCTGTCTTTCTAGTTCAACCTTTTTTATATTTCTCATCCTGTGACTACAAACTCACTTACTGTTCCAAAGGTTTCCAGGTATCTACAAGGTTTAAAACAGGACCGGTTTTTTTGCCCTGGTGGAATCCACCTCTGTGTTGACTGCCTGAGGGTCTGAAGTTTCATCTTCGCCCTACCTAGAACAATACCTTCCAGCACAGACCAAGACTCAGGGCATATACCAAAGTGTTCAAGCAATCGTGCTTCTTGGCTTCCAGTATTTCTTCAAGCTCACCTTGCCACTATGAGCAGAAACGGATGTGTTACAAGCACAGCAAATATTCCAAAATGAGTATCTGTTTCACTACATCAGCACATTTGCAATGCCTTCTACCATACTACATTCACAACAGCTGCCAAACACTGTTGTTTAAAAGTACAAACAACGGAAACTTCTGCTCTACCAGCTCCCAAGAATGAAGCTCCTGGGCAGCTGGAGGCCCTGCAGTTTACAGTTCATATGCGTGCGATGCTCCACAGCTTCCAGGAAGAAATAAGAGCTTAACAGCTGTGTTAGCTGGCTATGTTAGTATTTCATATCTTCAGGGTATGTTTTTTTTAACAATTGCCTTTGTTTTTATCATTTACAAGGTAAAATTTTGACCCAGGGAAACTCAATAGGAAAGCTCCCATTGATTTTAGCTAAGCTACATGTCAACTTAATATTGTAAAATGGGGAAGCAAAGCAAAGGTTCTTGGTATAAGTAACATCTCTTATTAGAGTAGCCGACACACTTGGAAAAACCAGGTAAGGTGTTGGGTGCGCAACCTTATAGTTCATATTGCACTAGGTTAAATATTTGTCTGAAGTTAAAATATGCATGAATATAAGTTAAACACAGCAGGCCTAATATTTTAACTAATCCACAGATTCATCACACTTTTCAGAATTAATGTTGAAAATACCACTCATTTCAGGCTTCCATTTTTAGGTTGAACTTGATAAAGCACAAAGATCCACCATAACCAAAAACTGAAAAGGAAAATAAATAAAACAAAGACTATAAATATCCTTGTCATTGGCTCTAAGTTATTTTCTTTGCCTAAGCCATCACAGTGCAAATTGAAAACCAGGTAAGAATTGATCATGTAGATGAGATAGCAATGGCTCTCTTGTTCTGGTTTGTATTTTCATTCTGATTTTCCATGTTTATTTGCAAGCAGGTAGGAGCAAAGATCTTAAGTTCAGACATCTGTTTGCATTCAAACTTTCTGGAGTTTGAATTTCAGTGAGGAGAAGAGGAGCAGAGGAAAACATGGATGAATACATGACAAAATTTGAAATAAAACTTTTAAAAATTATTCACGGTTGCTAAGTAACAAAAACATACCAAACCTTCACTAATGATCAACAAACTTCAAAATTCACATAATCCAGGAAACAAAGGAGCAAAGGCAGTTTGACAGACGTTCTTTTGACTTGTGAGTTTTCCAGGTTGCCTACAGGTTTTGCCCTCTTAAAATTTGTAAGGAGATAGGCGGGAGGAAATTACCTGGATTATTGAACCAAAGAAGACATTGTTCCCCTGTGAAATACTAACAAGTGATATTTCTGTTCTGAAGACTTCTTTTTTTCACCTAAATGATGATCACCCTTAAATGAGACCAAAGCCTGAATATACCACGTTAGTTTTAGGGTAAAGGCCTGCTTTTGGAAGGTTTATGTCACCTACTCATCACTGCAAAGACAGTGATAAGACAGCATAACCTTTGCTTCGACTGTTAAGAGTCAATTGATGATAAGAGTTTTCACAGAACATCTTCCCTGTCAGGTCTTTATCCTTTTTCTCTCAGCATGGGTAAACACAAATGTTGCTGAAACACTATTATTTCTGCACTTGAAAATATCTTATCTCATCCACTAAAGTTAAATCAAGTCATCTCATCTACATATCTCTAACTTAGTTTATAAAGCGTTTATCTCTATGTTTTGCAAAATTTCTTGCAAACTTGCCAACACACTTGCGAACTGGAAAACAAGATATTCAGTAAAACTGGTTGGGTATTTTGAGGATGATATGCTTTGTCCTCAGAAAAATAACAATTTATTGAAATTGAAACATTGAAAAGGAAAAGTATTGACATTTTTGGATCCATTTTCTTTCATATATATCTATTTTCTTTCTTATATATTATTCTTTCACAGAATAATATGTAAGGGATCAAAATAATTAGCTGTTAGGTACTCTTAAGGTTGTACAGTGAAGTACAAGCATCAGGTCGTTAAAAATGCAATCCAGATATCCGTGAGACCACAGTTCAATCCACAGATATCAATGCCTTGAACGCATGTTACTGCGCAAGCAGTTTCTGCCCATAAAAATCTCAGGAAATCAGACTTCATAAGACAATCTGTCTTCTTGCCTACCTGATGAAGCCTAGATAGATTAGTTTATATTTGTCCTTTACTCAGAGGTCCTCTAAGTCTGTTGTGTGTATCTGCCTATTTGAGAACAGGAGAATTAAAAACCTGGAGCTATAAAAGTAATGATTTTATGTCTGACTGATTGTAAGAACCTTGATCTCTGTGCATTTCTGCTGTATGATTCCATTTCTGCATCGAGTGAGATCTTTTATTCTTATTTTCTACTTTACTTTCCCTTTCTGCCTTTCATTAGCAGGCAGTACATCCTCACCAGGTATGTTGACAAAATGTGAAGAGTCAGTGCCTGCTACTATCACACAGCCTTTGTTTGAACCATGAAAGACAGGGGAGTAGGACAGAGCTTTCCTATTATCTCCAGCTCAGAATAAGATGTCACACACTTACAAACTGGAAAACAAGATATTCAGTAAAACTGGTTCGGTATTTTGAGGATGATATGCTTTGTCTTCAGAAAAATAGCAATTTATTGAAATTGAAACATTGAAAAGGAAAAGTATTGACATTTTTTGATCCATTTTCTTTCATAAAAATACAAATCCCAGTTTCCCAGTCTGAAATTATGTTTAGCTTCATAATTTAAGCTAACAAGACAGATGTTAAAAATAAACCAATACCTAAAAACCATTCAGAGTCAATTGGAACAGTATATTTCGATTGACACAAACTAACAAACACAAATATGATCATCATTGTGCCAAAAACTCTCAAAATGCCAACTGTTTATTCTGAGCTTGAAAAGGAAATTCTTTTGATATCACAAAAACTTCCTGGGGTTGAAAAAACTTACTTACTGAAAAAGTTAAAAGAAAATTTGGCAGTATTTTCTCTCAAAAATAAGCCAGAGGACAAACAGACTAAGAACAGCAATGTCAGACAGATCACTAATACCTTTACAGTTTAAGTCTTTATCAGTTCTAAATTTAAAAGCTTGTACTCAAGCAGACAGTGATTTAAACCACCGACGCACTAAGATACTAAAGACAAATTCCCCTGCTGATCTTCACAAGATCCTTTGAAGATCTAGATTTGGAGGATGTAATGTGTATCAGAGACCCAGATGTAAAAAAGCAGTTCCCATAAATCTGTTCAGTAGGGGTAAAGTTTATTTCATTTATTTGTGGCATTTCTAAGTTAGATGCCTAAGCCTTAGCTGAAGCTGTGCTCCGCTTCTAACTGAGGGCAAAAAGAGGCACCTCCTGTTGACAGTTTACCAGGCTTATACTAGAGATGTATCTTAGAATAAGCTGAATTGCTCTGCTTGTGTATTTGCCCACATAGATGGTTAAGGCAGCCTAGGATGTCTAGCTTAGACTTAGAGGTCTAAGAGTTGGGCACCTAAGGAAAAAAATGACTTCTCAAGCTTGTTAGTTTTACTTTGAGAACATATATGTCCAAGAGGATAACGTCTTTCTCAGATTCTCATAACAGTTCAAAATGTCTCTCCTTTGTGTACATACTTTACCCATGGTACTGGTTAAACACAGCTGTGTGTACTACTTACCTCAGGAGAAATTATTAGATCTTTATGTAGCTCTAGATATGATTAATCACAAATGCAAGAGTTTTATTAGAACTTTCAGTGTACTAAAACACTTCCAATGTAAGCAAACCGAAATTGCCCCAGGATTATGGATGCTATCATAACAGCTTTGAAGCTTGCCTTGCTTCATAATCTGCTCTTTTTAAAAGCATTGAACTGCAAATTGATTATAAATGCCAAGATCTGAAATCAAAAGAAGAGTTATAACATAGATTCAATTAACATACATATTTTTGGATTTTCAGAATTTCAGAGCAAAACTGAAGTAGCTAAATGCACTCTCCTTACTGATATTTACAGTTAAAAGCTCATATGAAACAAGGGGAAAAAATCCTGATTGGATTAGTAAAGTGGAATTATCAAGGCTGATGAAATTAGGTAACAGACTCTGCTACAAACAATAAAAACATTTTTAATAGGTTTTCATTTTACTGTGAAAAATTAGATGAAGGTGGCCAATGTACTGGAAAATGAAAGCATGGACAGGCTGGAGGAAGCACGATGCATCAGTCACTGAATACTCCAGACAGAATACTTCATATATTTGCAGAATGTAAGGAGATACAACTGAAAAGAAATTTCAGGCAGCTAAAAAATTGTGCAAAATAAGTCACCAGGCAAAAAGTTTTCCTGCAAAAATTTTCAGTAGAAAATTTTCAGTGTCATGGTTGACATATCTAGCTTTGTGCTATCAGAAGATTAATCCTATGAACTTCTAAATAAAATGTGGCTTCTTGTAGATGTTAATAGAAATGCTCACTGATCTATTCTTTAAAACAGAATAAAACCCTCTTATTTAAAATACAGTTACTTGTATTTTCAACAGATATATGCCAAGTCGACTGAGGCGATGAGAGGCTCTCATGAAAATGTAATTGAGCTCCCCTGTACTCCCTCCCTGGCACATTTAAAAGTTGTGAGATGTTATGTCTTTTATACTGGAAGTCCTATATTTGTTACAGAACTGAAAATTTTTTGTGGGCTTGCACTGGATAAGATGATGCGGGAAAGTCAGTCTCATTAGACCAATTGGCCCCCTCCAGACCTACATTTCTGAATATAAATTATACCTTATTACCCCCTTTCTGCCTGCCTCCTACACATATGCACTCATTCACACACTCACATATTGTTGCTGATCATTTCTAAACTGATAGCAACTGCCTTTAATTAATTTAAATTTTCAAGAGGCAGTTACTCTTAATATTGAAAGGGGACAGAGACTTATTTTTTCAATCAAGCTCCTTCTTTCCCCTTGCAGATCTTCGCAGGAGGGGCAATTCCTTGCTCTGGCACAATTCAAAGTTTAATTCTGCAGTTGTGCTCAGAATTTAACTGGTCTCATATGGCACTTTGCAGGTGAAACTCACTCATATCCTTATGAACAGTTTATTTTTTCAATATTCTGTTTGGAATTTTTGTTACCTATGTTTCTCGTTAAAAGATTAATTCATTTTTGAGAACTGTTGCCAGAACTCCAGGCATTATACAAAAACAAGGAAAGCCTCTTAGAAAGCAGTAGGAGAGGTTTACTACCCTGAGGAAATATGGCCTTTGAGCCAAAATCCTGGGTCAGAGTGGACTGAGTATCTGATGTCATCATCATGTCTTGGCTTCGCGAACGAAGATCTGGGAAGGGCTTTTCCCACGCTCACTGCAAGCGATGAGTGCACCCATCGGGCCTGCGCGGTGGATTTTTTAGGTGAGGCACCAGCGTGCGCAGAACCGGCTCCACCCTTTACACCTGAGGTTCATCTGCCAGGGCCTGGCGAGCTTGGACGGTGACAGTGAAGTCCTCAGGTCATAGGTTTGGTTAGAGTGTCCTTCTCTTAGATGATGGATGCCTTACAAGGCTGAACGAGCTCCATCTGCCCGAGTTTGGAGTCACAGTTGTCCTTCTCCTAGGATGGTTGCCCCAAGGCTAGTGAGCCCATCCTGCCCGTGGACACACTTTGTCTGACCCTTCAGTTGAGACCTGTCTGGCTTGGGAGACCCCACCGGAGGCACGTGCCGCCACCAGCACAGCTCTCAACAGGCACGTGCCACCACCAGCACAGCTCTCAACCTCACAAGGGCACGCAAGCTCCTTCCCCACAGCAAGGGGGTGCCCGTGAAAGAGTCGCTGCTCTACCTCCGGACATCACAGACCCCAGCACAGGGTGGCCGGGACCTGCCAAGAACGGGAGTCCTGGATGTACACTGGGAAATATATCTTCACAGACCTGCCGGAGAAAAGACATTGAGTGATGTTTTCATTCCTGACAGAAAACAACACTTTATTTACAGAAGTTTTACTCTTTTATCACAGAGGACTTAATCAGTCTCCTACTTTGCTACATGCAGTTCTCCAGAGCCAGTTCTTGTTTCTGTGTAAAGATTCACAATGGAAAGCTTTGCTGCAATCAGATGTCTCCTCTAAAATGTGGTTTCATCACCAAAGCATCATGGCTATTGGACAGCTCAAACTGAGGCCAAAGAGGGATAGACAGGCTTATTTAATCATTTGCCTGTCAGAATAGAAAATGAGTTCTCAGTTCTATGGCCGTTAGCATTTCAAAGAGAGTGTGACATGCATATGTAGTTTTAAAAAATAATAATTCTGCTTCTTCCCAGATGCAGAATCCAGCTTTTGAAACCATCATCAAGAGAAAAGCAGAGCGCATATATAATCCAAATGGCCTGACACCCCTGATCTCCCCTTAAAGTCTGGATATGACAAAAATGTTTGAAAATCTATTTGACTTTTGAGCCATTAATTATTTCAGAAACACTTCAAGAGCATCTGACAAAGCAGTAACAAAACCACAGTAGTTAAGTATGAGATATAACACCCACCCCCCATTCCCCCACAGGACAGTGTTTAAAATGACCGTAAAGCATAATCAGTGCTCAAGATCAAGTGATCCACAGCTACCAAATCTTAAAGCCACCAGGTGCTTCTGTTTCGGCTCTGAAAGTTCTCTTGCCTTTGGTACTGACCCTAATCTCATGGAGACACCCTCATCGCAGGCAGCACCAGGTCCTACAAAAGGCACAGATGTTATCTCTCAGACTCACAGCGCATGGAGCAGCGGCAGGGATTTGTACAGTTGGACCTTGCCAAGTGCTAATCTCCAGGAAAGCAAGTTTGGGTTTTAATTCCCTCGCTAATTTGATGGAAGTCAAAGCCATATTCCCCCCAAGAATGCTGCGCACTCACCAGGCTTCAAAATGTTACCAAATGCATGGACGCACCCGATGAGCACACCCAATCCGTGCTTTTGCTAAGGCGAAACAATTCAGACACCACCTCTGCTCTTTCCTCTACCGATCAGCCCCAAGGAGCTCCCTTTCAAAGGGAGTTTCTGTAGACTATTCTAAGACTGCCAGATGCCTCGAAGCATTCATCACTGAATCACTTTCGTAAGGGAACTTAACTCTTTTCCCCTCTTTCCCCTGAGTATATTACAAGGAATATAGTGGCCCTAGTTTTACCCTCCAAGTTATCCTAATGGGGCTAGTGTCTAATTTTATAGTGTTGCAATATTTGATTTACCAGGGTTTAAATGGCTTCTTTTCATCTCAGCCCTACTGTACAAGGCCCTCAAAACATTTCTGTAAAGTGTAGATAAAAATGTATTCCCTGTGGCTATATGGGAATTTAGAATTTTCGTCTGTAACTAAGTCCTTTGGCTTTATGACTTCCTCCACAGGACAGAATTTTGTATGAATTGCCCTGCATCAAAATCAAAACAGATTTAAAAAAAAAAAATTCTTGTTTCTAACCTGAGTGGATGAAAAATTAATTCCTTCATTGACTGAAAGGCTACTTAACTGTGGGATCTAAGCTTGTTGTTTACTTCTGTAATTGCAATTTCATTAATCACTGGTTGTCTTATCCGATGTCATATATACGGGTGCCTGGTGGGTACCCTTAGTATATATGCATATGTACAGATTCTTTCATCTTGGGAGGGGGGCTGTTTACACTCTTACATTGATCAACGTTTTCTTTCACATGAGGAGTTTCTTGCACAGATCAAGTGCAATTATTATAGGTTTAGAAACCAAATGCCTCTGCACTGCTTGTATTTTCAGAAACTGGGTACAGATCAAATTCCTGGCAAATAAATCCAGGCAACACGTTCGTGTTCCATTTATTTTCAGCCATCACAGTACATGATCTCTCACGAAGGCCGATATCTATTTTTTCATGTTGATGAGAGTTTTGTTTCACATCAACATGTAAGACAACTGACAATTATCAAGCCTGGCCAGCTTTCTACAAATCTCCTTTTCTTGCCCAGACTACCTCACTGTGTTCCTTTTATCTTGTCAGTTCTCTATTGACAAATTTTGACCTCATTCATACCGAAAAATATCAATGGATTTTATCGCTTGTATGGGAGAGTGGAGTATTATCCTAAAGGCTCAGCGACTATTTAGGAGTTGCTACTCAAAACACTACTGGAAGCTTGCATGGTTAGGTTGTATCTTTATTTATTTTGTCTTTTGGTGTCATGAACAGCAGGAAAGATTCAAGCTCCGTCTCGATGCTGTTAATCACGGAATCATAGAATGGTTAGGGTTGGAAGGGACCTTAAAGATCATCTAGGTCCAAACTCCCTCACTATCCATACAGTGAAGAACTTCTTCTTTATATTTAATCTAAATCAACCCTCTTTCAGTTTAAAAATGTTACCCCTCATTGTATCTCTACACTCCCTGATAAAGAGTCCCTCCCCATCTTTCCTGTAGTCCCCCTTTATGTTATGGAAGCCTGCTATAAGGTCTCCCTGGAGCCTTCTCTTCTGAAAGCTGAACAACTCCAACTCTCTCAGCCTGTCCTCATAGGGGAGGTGCTCCAGCCCGTTAATCATCTTCACGGCTTTCCTCTGGACCCACTCCAGCAGGTCCATGTCTTTCTGACACTGGGGGGGCCCAGAGCTGAACACAGTACTGCAAGTGGGGTCTCGCAAGAGCAGAGTAGAGGGGGAGAATCATCCCTTAATCTGCTAGCTGTATTTCTTTTGATGCAGCCCAAGGTGTGACTGACTTCTGGGCTGTGAGCACACATTGCTGGCTCATATTCAGTTTTTCATCTACAAATGTTTCCAAGTCCTCCTCCACAGGGCTGCTCTCGATCCACTCATCGTCCAGCCTGTATTTGTGCCTGGGATTGCCCTGACCCATGTGCAGGATTTTGAACTTGGCCTTGTTGAACTCTGTTGTTGAACATCATGAGGTTCACACAGGTCCACCTCTCAAGCCTGTCAAGGTTCTGTGGGTGGCATCCCTTCCCTCCAGCATGTCAACCACATCACACAGCTTGAGGTCATTGGCAAACTTGCTTAGAGTGCACTCAATCCCACTGAGAATAAAGAAGTTAAACAGCACTGATCCCAATACTGACCCCTGAGGAGCGCCATTCACCACAGGTCTTTGCTCGGACGTTGAGCTGTCCACTGCAACTCTTTGAGTGTGACCATAAAGCCAATTCCTTGTCCACTGAGTGGTCCATCTATAAAATCTGAGTCTCTCCAATTTAAAGACAAGGATGTTATGCGGGATTGTCTGACTGCAGCAGGGTAGGGACATCAAATTAGCCCAGACATATCTATATATATTGGGCATCAATTGTAAAGGAGTCATACAGGCAGAAAATTAAGCCTATAGCTTAGGCAAGAAGTTAAAGCAGTTGACCAGAGTTTGGATATGTCATAGCTGCTAGTTCAGACATGTTTAACTCATCACCCATTGTATAGATGTAGCCAAAGAGCAAAGCTGAGTGTAGCATCTTTCTGGCAGGAGAGCATGTCACAACTCATGTAACTTTTGCTGGATCACTCAAAAAGCTGCTTGCAAACATTTTAGTTCTTTCTGTTAATTCAACCCTGATTAACCCAAGAAGAGTTGGGTTTTGTTCCTGTTTCTGCAGCATGACTTTGGGGAAATCAGCTTTGCTTCCCTGGGTCTCTGTTTCCCTTCCTGTAAAATGGAATAATAACTACCTAAAGTGTTCCAAGACCTAAGAAGGGAAGGAAGTATAGAAAGCAAAGTGCTGTTATTACTTCATCTTATCTACATTATCTCTTCCTCCAAACAACATTTTATTCTAAACAAAGGAAATCCCTCAGAAGTTCATCATTATCCTTGGCCCAGCAGGTTTCTATGGTTACAGAGCCTGTGTTTTTAATCTGTAGGAACTAGCAAGAATTTTCCCATTTTAAAAGACTGCTGTGCCCTGTCTCTCTGACCCTCCCTTCTCAAGAACTGGTTATTCTCATTTTGCCAGCTTCATCAAGCCCTGCACTTAAAGCATTTCTGCAGGACAAAGCATTTAAATACAAAGCAAGAATTATTTGTAGCAAAAGCCAGAAATGTCATCACAAAAAATATAAATGTAGGAAGGAGTGTTAAATGTTATCCCTAAAGGTTTATCCAGTCTCTATTTTTCAGCAGATTGGGCAAGCCTTTGCCTGATGGAGAAAACATGATCTTCTTCCTGCCAAAATCTGCATGCCTTGGGCTTTCTCCCCAGCCAGTTGCATAGCTCATGTCAGAGACAAGCCACCAAACTTTATCTAAGATCCAGCCCATCTTGAATATCTTCTTATGCCATTTGCTTTTCTGTACGAGGTGCAATACAATGCACATACAAGCATATATCTGTCTACTTATATATGCATGTAGAGTCACAGTAGATAAGCAATAAATGTAAATACACACAAGCTCCTCTACTGCATTAAACCATTGAGAGGAAATACAGGTCCGTTTTCTCACCCCCAGCTATTCATTTCTATAAGATGGCATGCTTATGGATTAAACTTAAGCTTCCACTAAGCACAAGCTTGCAGTCCCATAACATCCTCTTAAAATACTACTTATTTTCTCTTCTCTACCTCCCTATGAAGAAAAGCAACCCTCCCTTCTCAGAAAAGTAGCAAAGCCCATCCCTTCTCGGGGTAACATCAGAATTTGTCGTTTTCTGAGCTGGTTCCCTCTTTATTCCCCCTCCTCACTAGTGTATGCCTTATTTGCAATTGTCTCCTTCAGAAGTCTTTGGAATTTTATCTGTTGCTGTAACATTAGTGCAAATTACCACATAAAAACTCAAAGTTAATTTTGTGCAGTGATCTACCATGACTTCCTCACAGTATGCTTAATGGAGGGTTTTGTGACAACACAGAGAGCAACCCGCGCCGGTACTGTGCAAGGATTTCAGTGTGCTCTTGAGATACTGATGCTGATGCTGGATGATGTACCCATCTCTCTCACATTTGAAGGGAAAAAATGTAAGCTCCCTTGAGGCCAGCCACAACCACCTAGCCACAGCCTGCAGGATTTGCTGTAAATTTATCCCTCTGAAATTGCGTGAATGCAAGCCCTGCTTCCATGATTGCAGCTCTCCAACAGAAACCACTGCAGGAGTGTTTTCTGAGGGTTTTTAATTTAGGGTGTTTGTAGGGGTTAATTCCTCCCAGAATTCTTTGGGAGCTTCCATCTTCCTTGTTAAAACCTAAAAACCTCCTTTACCTAAATAGTGTTACCCTGATCATTCCCAGCCTTATTCCTTATTTTTTTCTGGACTACTGCTAACTCCACAGCGAACGACCAGGGCTTAAGCAACCTGTAAGAGTGCCTGAAAGCAGAAGCCTAAGACAGCAGAATAAAGCAGAACAAGCAGAATAAGCAAATCTCCTAAGCTTCGTTAGAGGAAATGGAGATTTCCTCTAGTTCAATAAAGGCAACTTCTCTATGTTTAATAACTCTTATTGTACTTTTCTTCTATGAACCAACACAGGCTCAACTTCAACCTATTTCAAACTTCCACAATATCCCAGAGCAAGTTCTGGTCTAACTAGACATGCGGTGAAACACCTCTTCCTTTTGTTTGACTTTGTACAAATCTCTACCCTGCAGTTTCAAAGTGTACTTCTTTGGTTTGTATCTTCAGTGCTAGTTTGTGCAAATTCACAGTGAAGCAAAGAGGAGTAATAAATCAATAGCCCGCGTGCTGTTCCAAATGATTGGCAGAAAGGTTCAACTATGCAGAGGCTGGCACAACCGAGATGTCATTAATTTAAGAGACAGATCAACTAAAACTGACAGGAAAATAAGATGTTGCTCAGATTTTCTTCTAGACTACAGAGTCCGTAAATAGCACAGAGATTTAACTGTGGAAGAAGGTTTATTGGGGCTGACATTTGCCACAAAAGGGGCAAGAAGATGAGAGCAGGGGTGCCTGGGAGAGAAACGTGTCATAGCCTGTGTCTAAAAAGCTGCTGGTTCAGCACAATAACTAAACCCAAATGTTCTACTACTGCTTTATCTTAGAAAAACCCAAATCCTTAGAAATAGAGTCAGGCCCAGGCAGCTGCTCAGCCCAGCTCAGAAAGAAGTCAGGAAGAACCTGATGCATTGGGATTTCTGGGGTGAAGGAGAGGGAAACCTCTCCTACAGGCTTTCCAAGATGGGGAAGGATCTATTTCACGGTGTTTCAAAGTGCCATTAGAATTTGTACTCCTTCCTTCTGGACATTTCTGAAGAAGAACAACCAACCACTTCCATTATTTTTCACCAAAAATGCAGCCACACAAAATTTATGATGCTAGATAAACCATTAGAAATCAGTATTTGTCAAAACTGTATCAACACTCAACTTCATTGGTATAATTATAATTATAACCATTATCATTAATAATTAATTATTTTGTTCTGGATTGTTTTCCCCTCTTAAATGCATTTTGTTAAGCAGTATGCAGACTAGAGCTAAACTAAAGATGTCTATTAATTTCGGATTGTAAGAGTTGAAATATAAATATTTCTACAGAATCTGAATAAACGGCAACACCAAGACCAAAGTGTATTTAAAGGGTCATTTTTAACTCCTTTGGAGTCTTTGAGGAAGAATGTAATTTTCTGGAAAGTTCCGAGAAAGATCAATGAATCCCATTTTCAGCTGTTTGATGTAAATCAGCAGAGAAAGGCTGCCTTTTGCTGACATCTCTTTACACCACATGGGAGCCATATCTTTAGGTCAGGTTATGGTTAGGATTTATTTTTATGCCTCACCAAAAGCTTAAATACAGTTTTAATTAAAATCAGAAAATAGTTTGGTGATGAAGCAGTTGCCAATTCCTCCTTAATTATCACGTTCTCCAAATACTAGAGCTAGCTTGTCAGCATTTTGAATTTTCTAAGTGAAAGAAGGACAGGAGATAGATAAGATGTCAATTACAGCAAAGTGCAATTAAGATTATTGGCAGATGAAGACCCTCAGGGAACTAGAGTTCCACATAGCAGTAAGCTTGATAATCAGATGGTCCAACCTGGTTCTAAAGTGAATGAGTCATGTCATACAGTATGAATTAATAATTTAAAAGGAAAGTTTAAAGGAAAAATAGGATAGAAAAATACATGCAACATTGTCTCAGTTTTTCTTGTCTTCTAAGGGAGAAACACATTTCTCATCTGATCACAAGTTTCTTGACTACATGCAGAAGAGGCAGCCCAGGAGCTCCTGGCACACATCAGCCATGTTCCAGCTCCGTACTCTGGTGAGACATGGGTGTGCTCCTGTCTGAGTAACAACCAACAAGGAAGCCTGAGAATACAGTCCCTAAGGAGACTAACTACTACCCAGCTTAGCTGGGGGAGGGTCTGCTGGGCAGCCTTGCAGGGTTGTTGATGGGACCTGTGTGTCAGGACTCACCACAGCACACACCCAGCAGGAAAGCCCAGATGCTGCTTTTTCCTTCTGTCATTAAACCACAGCAAAAGCAACCATCTGATCTCCTACGTGTATTATCATAACAAAAGAGACATCCAAGGACTGATACTGAAGACAGTATCAGAAAGTAGGGTTCCTGGATTACTACCTTCTGTGGCAAATTAATTCAAAAAATACTGCAGTGAGAGAGAAAAACCCTCTACCCTCTGATACTGACAACAATAACTGTTATTTAAAAATGGCAGTAATCTTTAGACCAGCCAGTGACCTTGTGCAAGAGCACTTGTGTCAAACGAGAAGCATGAAACCAAGATTGCTTTCAATTCATATTTCCTCCCACCAAATGTCTCTCAAACAATAATGAGGCTGGGGAGAAAGGAAGATATCGTAGTCTTAACAGCTGTAATAAAACATTCACACCAGCAGATATCATGATGTTAAACTAGATGAGATAACTCAGTACTACAAACAACATTTCTGTCCTTAACTGCATGACCACCACCAAGGTTTGGTTGTGAGAGTTATGCTGCACTGCCTTTGCATTTCTTTTTCTGAAAGGGGGGCACAAAAGGGAGCTCTACCCATTTTTCCTCCGTATTAGCACTGCCTGAGGGGTTGTATAACTCAGAAATACTCATCTGACAACCACATTGTCCCTCTCCTATCAGCTTGGAGCTCCATCAAGCTGTGTTGTAATACCTTTTTATTCACTAAAGTCTCTCTTAAATCTAAGCAATCCTTTTGTTTCAGTATTCAGAGTCCCATCTGCTTTCTCAGGGGACGGGAGAAAATTGTTATTCCTTCAGTCAGCAATAAAGCATCAGCACATTTCAGAGAACATTGGTGGGGTTTTATTGTGACTTCTGCATTATCCTATGCTAGCTAAGTTGCCAATAGTAAAAGAAATTCTCAGTTTTTGTAATTGACAACACTGTGGTGACAGGTACCATACAAGCAAATAGCTTTTAGAGACAGCCTGATAGTCCGTGCAGATAAACTAGGAGAGATACAAATTCACATTGCCTCGTACATCAGTAAAATTTGTCACTGAATTAAACTAGCAGAAAATGTATTTTTTAGTGAAACTTATGCCGGAAAGAATTGAGCTCAACTTCCAGAATTAAGATGGACTGGACATAGAAACTGCTGTTTTGGTTCACAGAGGCAAGATATTGCCACCACGTCAGATCTTCAGTGGTTCTTGAAAGAATACTGAGCTTAGCACCCTGTGCATAGAAAGTGTGAGGAAACTTGGCAATTATTTCTAATAGTTGTCAAGGATGACAGCTGCCCTTCTGCATACCTGGCACATTGGTACTTCCAGCATCCACTGCAGATAATAGAGTTGAGCAGGTGACATCTGCATCCCAGTGACTGGTCTCGGGCCATGCACTTACAGAGAGCCACGCTGCTTTATTAGTAGGTTGCACTTAACACTGCAGTTTCATAATCTCCTGAAAAACACCAGTTCACCAGATGCAGGGGGACACAACGCTCTTTCTCACCCCACTGCAGTGGTGGGATGCTCTCCATTGTTATTGCAGGATAGGAGAGCAGGCTCAGAGCTCGGGCTGCTCCAGGCATCATCTACTGCTTTGAAAGAGTTAGTAATTTTGAAAGAATCGTTATAGGTTTAAACAGCTAATTAATACTGGCCTCAAGCTCTTGAGTAACTTCTTTTTTTTTCTTTTTACTAAAACTTAGGACACTGCTCCATCTTGGGAACCCACACATCTGCCAGCCTCATGCTGGCAATAACTTGCAATAAATAATACAGCATAGAAGTGACAGGTTCACTTAAATAGTATCAGAATTAAATAGAATAGCAATGGTTGGGAATTGGTTGCAATTATATAGTATATACGTGGAGGTTTTTTAAGTAAGTTTAACTTTAGAAATAAAAGATACACTCAACTGAAAGGAAATGCACATTTTCCCCAGTAATCATTAAATTATACTTTCTGAGGGACAAGACACATTGCATTTTAGAAAATAAAAAATCACTGTGGTGAGAAAGACTTTCTGCTTCACCAATGTCAGAGCACATGTAGATATTGTAGTGAATTTTCCTTTATTTGAAATCTTGTAATCAGAATTATGTTTCCAAAAGGCACACTGCAGCTTAAACAGAAAATAATTGAGTCAGTACAAAAATTACTGGTTGAAATTTAAAATTTTTATATGCTCTACTAAGTCCAGTAGTTAGTTTACTTGATCGCTATGTTCCTCTGCATTCGAAAATATATAAATTTCTCTAATGACCAAACCTACTTTGTAAGTACACTGATACTCCTGCCCAGTTCTCATCTTTTCATTAAATAATAGAACAGCAATAGTCTTAGGAAATAGAAAATTGTTTATTTGGGGGAAAGAAAAATGGGTAAAGTGATACAGACAAGAGAAAGAGGATTAGTGGTAATTTTTAAAGATTTTAGTCATTTTAGTTCTGGTCAGAAGTCCTAAAGTGCTCTATGTTTCCAGTTATTCTTCATATAACTCCTATTGTGCACAAGATGAATAAAAACCTGCCTGTAAAGTGGAAATTACAAGCATGAAAATGAATACTGTAGCTGAAAGTTTGCTCCATAAGTAGTCATAGAATTTCACATTCAGCTGCAAGTCAAGGAGTCATTAGGGTAGAGCACTTACAGAACCAAACCTAGATTTAGGTGAACTAGTCAGGTTAAGCAACAAACTGACAGCCTTTTTTAGAGATTTGCATTACTCTCTGGAGTTCTCTGTTGTTTCCTCTTGGTGAGACACCTACCAACTTCTAAATAAGGTCTCCAGATTGAGCTTTTGTGTCCCCATCTTGTTGGGAAGTTGAAAAACAAAAGTACCCTCTGAAAGAGACTTGGGAAGGAAAAGAAGGAGAGGAAGATTAAAGAACTTTTGAGGTAAGCTGAGAAAGAAATTTTGCACAGTGTTTCAGAAAAGCTGGATCCAGTCTTGTACCTAACCTCAGAGAGGAAAAACAAACACCTTTTGAAGAGACGTTAGGTGTGTTTGAATGGAGTTATAGAGATTTTGATTGTAAAAGTCCTTTTAAAGGTATATATATGCAATTAATATTTTAGCAGACTAACAAAATCTCAGGGCTGAATGTAGAATGCTGATAGCCTCTCCAGAGTTATTATTGAATATAACATTTTTATATGCTTCTGGTATTGAATACAGCTTTCAAATTCAGTCCTTTTCTTCTTCAAAATCTTATCAAAAGAGAGAAAATACAGAATTCACACATAATAGCTCATCCCAGACTACACAAGTTTTGAAACTTTTCAAAAGAATTTATGATATTCAAAGTATTTCTGTTTATTTTTTTTTAATTTCTTGAACTTTGTTTTCTAATCTTTTGAAAATGGCAATGGGAAATAGCATCATGGGAGAAAATGTATTTACATGGTCTAATTAAATGAGTACAATTCATCGTGAACCCTATATATTTCTTAAGTTGTATGATCAATACCTCCTTGCAAAATATTATTAGGAGAGGGGGAACCTATGAGTTCAAAGCTACGAGCTAGTTACTACACTAAAAATAGCTCAAATTCAAAGTCATCTTTTGACTGTAATGGATATTAGCCAACAATATCAACACAATCATGAACCAGCCTCCCAGTCACACCAGTCTCTGGTTTAGCTCCTTTGGTCGCTCGCAGGAAGTCCAAAGAGGTACATGCACCTTTTTCTCTCCAAAACAGGTTGGACATTGTCGGCCCAATGATGTGGGTCAGTCCAGATAGTGGACAGCAAAAAAGCTGCAGTAACAGTGCACAAGCCTTGCTATTCCACCACTCCATCTATCCAAAAAATATTTTTGTTTTCTTTGCCACCAGGTATCACTCCTGAAAGCTCCTTCTTCAGGGAATTCATCCCCCTCTCTTCAATCCTCCAAGACACGTATCTGTGACTGAGAACTAGACAACGTCTAAAACAATCTTGCATCTTCTTCTTCCTGATGAAAGAAGGAGGGAGGAGATCCCACTTACTGTACTGTGCCTTTTTACTAGTCCTTGCTGGCTCACTTTGTGATGTGATTGACCATATTCTCCATGAAAAAAGGCTTCTCTGCTTCCTTGTAACGATACAATTAAGCCTTCTAACTTCTCTGAGACAGGAAGACCACCCTCTCCCTGTCTGGGGAGGTGAAAACCAGAAACTACATGGCAGCCTCCCTCCCATGCATTTATCCTACGTGCGAGGGGCAGATGGTGGGGCTGGTAGCCTCCCCCAATGCTTTGTCTGCAATAACCTCAGTGTCCAAACAGCTCCCAAGATTTACACTGAAAGCATAAGCTGCTCCATGATTTGACTGATATATTCTGCAGGGCTATCACGGTTTTTGAACAGGGCATGACTCGCAGTCGTGATGGAGAAAGCCAGTTATGTTAATAAATGCAATATGGAGGAAGCTTCAAGTGCTGCTGTTGAAATGCTCTTTTCTATGAAGTGTACTCCATCCGCATCCTTATCTTAATGGATCTCAGATAAAATTGAATGCCTCTCAGACTAACTCTTTCCATTCTTCTCTCTTCATACTCATGCTTTCCTCTTTAGTCATACTTGTCAGATCCACGTTAAGTGGAGAGTCACAGTTTACAGATTACCACCTTTTTTCTTTCCCCCTCCCAGAATACGACACCCTAATTAGCCCATTTTCTGTATATAGCTGTACAATACAGTTTTAGTTCTATACATAGTTGAACTTTGTTGTCCTGCATCTGCCATTAAACAGTGTTTGCACAGTTCTGATACCTCAAACATAAATATAGAAGAACCTATTTAAAAGAGTAGTTATGCAAAATTTAATAAAATATGCTAGAAACCATTTCTTTTTACTGAGCTAGAAAGAAAGCACATAGAAGAGGTTATTTTGAAAAAATGGACAAACACGTATTTACATTATACTAATTTTTAAGATAGATGTTATTAATAAATAATATTGAAACCTGATTATATTCTTTAGGAGTACATTAAGGATAATTACTAATAACCATTACATAATTAAAACATTTGTTGTTTCTGCATGTATTTATACATTCATCAACATTCACTGGGTTTAAATAATTTTATAATTTTGTAATTTTATGCTCATCTTTCATGCAACCTTGTCTTTTTTTTTTCCATGCCATTTATTTATGCAATACAAGCCAAGCCATGATGATGATGATATGCTTTTACCATTTATGACAAACTTTTCCTCTACACTTTTTAGCTACTTCTCTGGACCTTTCAAATCTTTTCCATTTGGTTTCTTCTAAGTCAGACATTAAAAGACCTGATCCAGAGAAACCAAAGTCAAACTGAATATAATCAATAGACCCCCAAGGAGGCCAGCAGCATCCCATTCACATAATCCCACAATCCCATTCCCTTCTGGCTCCTGTTTGAACCTTGACATTTCTGAAAACCACTCACCAGTCTGGAAAGGGAAGACACAGAGAGGAGCAACACAGAGAATGGAGAGTTTTGAGAAAGCCCGGGGCAATGGGCAACCCACTGGCACAGATGTTTTTTCCTCCTGCAGGAAAGCCTTCATGCCCAGCAGGGCTGGTGTGACCTGTGGTTACTGGGAGACATCCATCAAGCATTCCCACAAGTCACATCAGCTTATACCATGCTCAACACCACTGGAAAAGCAAGGCTTAATTCAATCTCCCATCTTAGCCTCAGTGAATACAACTGAAAGTGCTGCTTTTCTTCATGTTTTCCCACTGACATTTAGCATGCAGGATTTCTGCTTGGCCTTCAGCTTGTGTCATCCCTTTTTGGCAAACCCATTCCCTTCTTTCTTTTATCTCTTTTTTTTTTTCATTTTTCATTTTGAATTTTATTCATGAGGCAGAAGCCACATTTAGCAATTCTTCTGGAGTCCTTTCAAGTAAGATTTGCAAAGTCCTGCCCTTGGCAGTAGTTGCTTTCCCCATTTCAACAAAGCCTCTACTGAACATCACTGCGTACTTGTATGGCAGCATTGTCCTTATAGGAATCAAGAACATGTGGAAAGATGCAGATTTTAACACTACGGCTTGTATGAATATTTAACTTAACTACCTATTCCAAGCTCTCACTGTCATAATTAGAAAAGACTCCCAGACAGTATAATGAAAAAGAAATGTATAGGGCTTTCTGGGAAGTGTCTAGCAATCTCACTTCAAGTATTATCTTTTCAGTGTTGTTTTCAGTGTTGTTGCTGCTGCTTGGAGCAGATGGCTAGTTTATATCTTTTGCCCTTTGTGCTGGAATTTTTGTTGTTATTGTTGTTTGATGGAGTAACTGGCATTCAACAGTGTTTTTAATTTAACTGATGTACTTTTTGGAAGATGGGTGAATCTTAAAAATGTTTGTTGAAGAAAAGTGTCTGGTCACAGACACACGTATTTAAAATGAGGAACATGCACAAGGCAATTTGAGTAGGATGTTCAGAACAATGGATTGGAAAAAGCCACTGTTTATAAACGGCTATTTACATAATCTGCCATTTCTGTTATCTGCAACATTCTGCACAACAAAATTACTGCGAGCAAATGAAATTTAAATGTCACTATATGAACTAATCTTAGCCAAAGCACAAGAAATTTAAATTAGCTCATAGTTAAAGCAGCTTGCATGACAAGCTTAGAAGATGAAGTAATCTC
>NW_010392451.1:694-1949 GCF_000710305.1 Buceros rhinoceros silvestris | reverse complement strand
TCAGCAGGACAAGGACAGGGGCTCAGCCCTGATCTTTGCTCAGCTGGTAATTTGGCCGTCTCCCTATATTTTGAAGGTGAGCGGTGTCATTCTTAGAAGGTGGCACACCAGCTTGCCAAAATGACACATTTCCCACATGGGAGACCTACCTGCAGGTCACCTTATGTTTCAGTTTGAACTATTGAACAAAGAGGATGTTTTCCTTTCATTGCACAATAATTGATAATGTCACATCTGAGGCAACTAACCAACAATGCAAAAACACTGAACACTATGGGTGCAGTCCTTGCAAGTATCTTCTGGCCTGAATTCAGCAAAGCAATTAAAGCTATGCTAAATGGGAAGCATGTGAATAGTCCTACTGAAATTCAGAAGTATCTTCTGCTCTTTAAAATAAGCACGTGCTTACAGTCTTTGATGGATTAAGGTAAGAATGAGCACAAGCTTGTGGGAGCCTGTGTTTTGCCCTGTTGACAACAAGGTACTTATTCAGCACTGTGGGTCCCAACATACTTTCTGAATATCTCACATAGTATCTATACCATTAACTACAGTATCTGGGAAGCTGGCATAGACAAAAAGGAACACAAAGTAAAGTAGGTGCTCTGACCAGCCACCAGCAATCTTTTCAGCAGAGGTGATTTTTAAGGAAACATGGTGGGGACTCCTCTCATGGATAAACCATAACCCCCTATTTATGGGGGCTGTGTGAGGCAGAGTGAAATAAGATGGGGCTGGATTGTTCTTCCTATCTTACTAATGTATGTCTTCTACATGCAAGTGCAGTCCACTGATGTTCCTAGAGCTGCCTGTGCACCTCTCGATATCTCCACTTCCTGTCTGTCTTTATCTCCAATATGGCTACTCACATGAAGACGCCCTGTGAATCTTTGCTCCTGCATCACATCAGAGGTGTGCACTTGCTCACCGGTCCTTGAGGCTGCTGCAGGTAATGAAGTCCCTTCCTTGCATCTACCGTGGCCTTAATGGCTGAGGAACTCAAGAGGAAAACCTGGCTATTAGGATACAGCCTCTGCTTGTAGACACAAGGCACTCATTGCTGAAGTACATGGACTGTAGGAGGTTCAAGTACAGCCTGCCCCTCAAAGATCTCATGGAGATCAGCATAGCATAGGCAATTACATTCAGTTGCATCCAAGAACCACACCTGTATGCATGTGATGGTTTGAAAATGGCACTGGCCGGTGGCTGAGATTTTGTTCTTCCCTTCTCCTTTCCCCCGAAACGAGGGAAA
>NW_010392451.1:0-322 GCF_000710305.1 Buceros rhinoceros silvestris | reverse complement strand
GAGTTTTGGGAAGGAAAGCAATATTCAGACATGCCTCTGTGAATAACAGCATAAAAAGGGGAGTTTGAGACCCCCCCTCCAGGCGAGCCACGGCACTTTCGAATTCGGGCAAGCTGCAGGACTTTCAAATTTCCACCCCTGGGGCTGAGAGAACTTTTCATCAGAGAGAGAAAAGAACATGGGCAGTTACCTCAATGTTCCTGAAGCAGTAAAAAGACTCCTTCTGCGAAGCAGGTAGACCTTTCGCTTTGCCGATTGCCAGCGGGGATGGGTTTGGACTGAGTTCAACCCGGCAAAGGGTAAAACTGGCTGCAAGCCCCCA
>NW_010392450.1:38152-43667 GCF_000710305.1 Buceros rhinoceros silvestris | reverse complement strand
GAGAGTTTTGGCTGGAACTCAGGAAGAAAAGAAAAGCGTCCGGCCTGTGGAAGAAGTGGCAGCCACTCAGGAAGAATACGAGGATTTTGCGAGGCTGTGCAGGGAGAAAACTGGAAGGCCCAAAGCCCACCTAGAACTTAGTCTGGCCACTACCATAAAAGACAATAAAAAATGCTTCTATACGTACATTAACAACAAAAGGAGGGCTAAGGAGACTCTCCATCCTCTACTGGATGTGGGGGAAAACATAGTGACCAAGAATGAGGAAAAGGCTGAGGTACTGAATGTCTTCTTCACCTCAGTCTTTATCAGTCAGACCAATTGCTCTCTGAATGCTCAGCGTCCTGAACTGGAAGTCAGAGGCAGGGAGCAGAATGAAGCACCCATAATCCAGGAGGAAATGGTCAGTGACCTGTTGCACCGCTTAGATACACACGAAGGTCTACGGGGCTGGATGGGATCCACCCAAGGGTACTGAGGGAGCTGGTGGGAGGGATCACCAAGCCACTTCCCATCATTTATCAGCAGTGGTGGCTAACTGGGGAGGTCCCAGCTGACTGGAGATCGGCAAATGTGACACCGATCTACCGGAAGGGCTGGAAAGAGGGTCTGGGGAACTACAGGCCTGTCAGTGTGACCCTGGTGCTGAGAAAGGCAGTGGAGCAGGTCAACTTCAGTGCCATTATGCAGCCCATACAGGACAACCAGGCAATTAGGCCGACTCAGCATGGGTTTATGAAAGGCAGGTCCTGCTTGACTAACCTCATCTCCTTCTATGACAAGATGAACCACTTCATGGATGAGGGAAGGGCTGTGGACTTTAGCTATTTCAGTGGCTTCTACCTGGGACTTTATTAAGGCGTTTGACACCGTTTGCCATAACATTCTCCTGCAGAAACTGGCTGCCTATGGCCTGGACGTGTGTTCACTTCACTGGATCAAAAACTGGCTGGATGGCCGGGCCCAGCGAGTGGTGGGGAATGGAGTCGAATCCAGCTGGCAGCTGGTCACCAGTGGTGTTCCCCAGGGCTCGGTATTGGGGCCTGTCCTCTTTAACATCTTTATCAATGACCTGGATGAGGGGATCGAATGCACCCTCAGTAAGTTTGCAGATGACACCAAGTTAGACAGACCTGTTAATCTGCTGGAGGCTAGGGAGGCTCTGCAGAGGGATCTGGACAGGCTGGATCAATGGGCTGAGGCCAATGTTATGAGGTTCAATAAGGCCAAGAGCCTGGTCCTGCACTTGGATCACAACAACCCCCTGCAACACAGCAGGCTTGGGGAGGAGTGGCTGGAAAGACACTCAAGGGTCCCAGACCTGCTGTCTGCATCAGTGCCCTTACCTACTTTTTGAGCTCTGAGGGCACCTGGAAAGTCAGTCCTGTGAGACTGCAGAGCAGCATGAAGTCTGCTATGCGAGATAATCGACATCATACACAGCATGTGAAAGCCCTACATTTGCAGGTAAGCTTCACTTCAGATAAAAATTACTTACATTCTCTCATTTTTACACCATCTCCATGTTCAGTCTCAACACACAAACACAGAGCTCTGGTGTGTCTCCAGAGAATTTAGCTGGCAGACTAGAGTTGAGATCAAATTTACACCTAAGAATTCTGGAAGAGAGGGGATTGTTGCACTTTCACTGACAATATAGGAAAGACCCGGGACAGCTCAAAATGTGAGATCAGAGCCATTCGGGAGCAATAATATAAGCCTAAGAAAATGGAGAAGGAAGGCAAAAGTGGCTTAGGGTGTACTTGAGGCAGTAGATCAAAGAGATGACTTGTGGATGAAAAAACTCAGATCCAAAGTTAATTGAGTAAAGGGAAGAGCAGACAGACGCAAAGACTGAAGCAAGGCTGGTTTCCTTTACTATCTTACATATTTGCCATGATTATCAAGGGGATATTAGAAGTAGGGCACTGGAGGAAATGGTGGTGTTAAAACAGAGAATGATTTTATCAGAGGTACTGTTTGTTAGACTAAGCTGTATCCTCTGCAACTGAAGTGACACTCTCGTTACTTGCCGGTTCTCTTTCGCTGTTAAAATAATACTTAAGGATTACAAGAGGAGGAGCCCAGGAGCTTTGAAACTGGGATGCTTTGCTTTGTCCTGTAGGCAGAGTTGGATGTTGCTCGCTGGGGGCACTTCAAGGAAGAGGTTCCATGGGACACTGAGCTGGAAAGAGGCCAAGGAGACTTCCACATGATTCATGACATATAATTGTCTCTAAGATTTAAACCACCAACGAGTGGGTCTCTGTAAAAGCAAAGATGTTTCAGGCAGATCTTTTCAGTTTTGACACACAGTTACATAAATCATGTCAAGAGATGAAGCAGCAGCCAGTATCGGGGCCCTTTCTTTTCCTGTCTGTTACACCCAAGGAAGAAAGGGGGGAAGAGGTGAACTAAGACTATTATGTTAGTTCCTAAAACCCTTTTTCCTCAGCGTCCTGTTCATGCCTTTCCCTAGTCATCTTTAAATGTGGTATAGAAATCTTTTGTCTTAACTATCAGAAGCAAAGCCTGCTTCAGCAGCAAATCCTCTAGAAAACACAGCAATACAGTGATAATAGGAATAAAATCTCAAGAGCTTTCAGTTTAGGCTAGGCTACTTCAGGCTTATAACACGAGTTGCTCCATACGTTCACAGCAGCAGAAGGTGAGGATTCCACTACAGAAAATGCTTCAAGGAAGAAAGGACCCCCACAGATATCAAAAGCCTTTAAGAGGGAGACTGCCCTTACAAGGTTAGCTGCCATATCAGTGCAGCTGTGATCTCACAGGTCCCTCCACACGAGTAGTGTGAAGGATGTTGGTTAGACTCCTTATATACCTGGCTATACATGGAGCTGCTGGTGAGAATTGCAGCTCTTAAAGCTGTTGCCTCAACAAAATTATATGCTATTTCAGGCCCAGGTGTCACCCAGGCAGATTCATTGCAAACATGGTAACAATGGGTGAATGTTACTGCACTGACTGCTCCAAACGAAGGAAGACAAAATTAGTCAGACTACACTATTGGTAGGCTGGATTAGGAAACACCTTTTTTTCCATCTCACTGCGTCTCCCTCCTCCAGCTCTGCAAATCACTCTACTGCACATACATACTCCGTTTGACGTTTTCATCTGTAAAAGGCCTATGAGTTGACTGGCAGGCTTCTCACACACCACACACTCTGCCCAGCTAATCACAGCAGGAAGGCAGAAACAGGTGTGTCAGAGTGGCTACATCTCTGTCCATCAATCAGCTTAGCAGGGATGATGGGGCCAAATGAAGTCTTTCTACTCATTAGATTCCTGTGGCCTACAACGGGCCGAAAGTTTGACCACAACTCCCTGGCATATGTAGATGGTTTCTGTGATTCCCAGGTGGTCTCTCATCAAAACATATTCCAGGCCTGGGTCTCGTAATTTTCCCAGAACAGGAGAGATTCACATAGCCTTGTCTCCAAAGATAATTAGTTCTTGAAGAACATACTTCTTTTTTTTTTTTGGTGCAGGAGCAAAGGTCAGCAAAGAACCAATGCTTATGGAGTCAGACATAATTAACTGCAAACCTGAAGAGATAGGGTTATCTACCCCATTTTGTTCGAGAACAGCAGAAACAGAAGGCTTCTATCGTCTTTTTTCCTAACCAAAACAATACTTTTAAAGTAAGACATTAAAAAGCAATAATTTTCTTTATTTGCAAACATGAGATAAGAATCACATTCTCATGTAACCTAATATCCATCAGCTCTGTTCTCTCTCTCCCCTGTTCTGGCCAGCTCTGCTATGAGCCCAGGTGACTGCAGAATCAAGACAATAATTCCTACTGTGACAGCAAGATAAATCTTATGTAAATATTTTTTTACAAAAGCTCCTTTTCACCAGGATTTAATAGTGTGTTATGATTTCCTATTGCAAGAAGAGCACCCAGCTGAGCCCCAGATCAATACAGAATTCATTAAAGGACCCTGGAACTGGTTTGGTCTCTAGGTAGAACAAGGTGTCTCTCTTTACCTCCCTTTTTACTACACCATCAGCACAGAAAGGTATGATATATTCAGGGAAGGTTTAATAAATCAGTAGAAAGACTTACAGTTCTTCCTTTTTTTTTTTTTTTTTGCTATAGAAGGATGAGATCTAGTAAAAGGACTACAAGAAGCAGTGAGGGAGAACTAGGGAAATGCAGAAGATTTTGTAAAAGATCTACTTTCATGTTTCCTGTGCACCAGAAACATGCAGATGTATGTTGGCAGTGCTACAGTCAGAGTCCATAGCGAAGCTACATCTTGCACATCTGGAAGCTATTTGGCAGCGTGTAGAGTTCAAATGTTTTCTGCTTCAGACATAGCTTTCAGTGCCGAGCTGAGCTCGGGACAGCTCAACATACAGACTCATTAAAGGCGGCATTCACCGCAGCTTCAGTGATCTCGCTTCAGCTGTTGTCAGAAGCAGGCATGGGGCCGGGCTTTGCTCTCCCCTCTTCGGCTACAGGGTGCCAGTAACACTCAGCAATGAGAACGGTAATAGAGAAACAGGGCAGAGAGAAGGGAGAAAAAAACGGCACCACAACTCAGCAAAGCCTGGCCTCATATCAAGAAACAAAATGTACTTGGACAAAGTCCAGGGTGTGAGTTAACTTGAATGCAGCGCAAGCCATTCAGGAAATAAGAAGGTCCGTGCTGCACAGGAACACGGAAGGGTCACATTAGAGCCCATGTGCTTTTTTGCAGAAATCCCTCAATTTTAAAAACTAAACAAATATGAGCAGAAAGGTAACGCTTGGTCCCTCTATCCTAGCAGAAAGGGCATCTAAAGCCAGCAGGAAAGAGGAGGCACATTGCTGGGGCTGGGGCTGGGGCTGCTGATATCACGTTGACCCAGGATGGAAGCTCCCAAGAGGCACCAAAGGTTGTCTGCTTTGGTAAGAAATGTCTTCTAGCAGAGATGCACTTCTGGGACCACCCTATATTCTAGCTAACACAATCGAGTGCCCACGAGCCACCTGCAGTGCTTAGTGAGAATAGAGCAAAACACCAGTATGGTGCATGATTTACCTTGTCAGGATGAGGCCTGACAACTTGCAGTGACCAGCCTGCCTGGCAGGTGTCTGTGACCAAATAATGACCCCATTGCCCAAAACCCTGCTGATGGTGCACACCCAGCAGGTATGTAACAGATTGCGGCAGAGCAAGGCTTTCCCCACCTAACAGCCCAGGTTCCAGCTGTGTTGCTGTGGGAACCAAGACAGGGACTTTTGCTGATGAAGAAGGATGTCTTCTGTGCATCCAAGCTGCATGCCTGTGAACCGACCTTGGACCACCTAGCCAATGTTTCCCCCATTTTCTTCCCTCCAAGTCTCAACCATGCTCAGTAACTGAAAGTAATACATTGATCTTCTCAGTGTTTAAGACTTCAGGCTCTCATCTCTGTTTAATTAAGATGTAGAGTATCTTACACACCTCCAGCTCTGCCTTCATATTCTTTGTCCAGAGCCATATTGGAATTGAACAGGGAAAGA
>NW_010392450.1:32030-38068 GCF_000710305.1 Buceros rhinoceros silvestris | reverse complement strand
GGGGGAGGAATAGGACAAAACAGTGTCTGAAAGTAGTGTGCCAAGACATTATCACTGAATAACACTGTTGGTGGCAGTAACATTTTGCAGCTCAGCACAGCTCTTGCAACACTTCCAGCTCCCCCTGCCCCCACCTTACTGTTTTAATTTGCACTCTGTGCTTTCTGATGGTGTGCATGCCTGGATGCAGGTGATGTCACACTTTTGCTTTCTTCATTCTGCTTCAAAACTTGGAAAGCAGAAATATATATCCACTCATTTTGTGGCTAAGGGCACGGACGCTATTGGGAGTAACCCTGAGTATGTGGCAGAAGGACAAGGAAGCTGGAAGCCCCTGTGCTGTGACATCTCCACATGGCCACTATGGTCATCTCTACATCCAGTCCAGGGGCCTGACCATGTAGCCCTAGTTAGGAAATATCCAGCAGCAGGGTCTGGGGTGAACCTGTGCTTGGAAGTTGCTGACCATCTGCCAGCCCAGCCATCAAGTCCTACACTGACATCTTCCCTGGGTCAGAGTTTCCAAATATTTTCTGACCTGACCCTTCCACATCACTCCTCCAGTCTCCTCCTTCCCTGGCTTCCCACATGCCATCCCCCCACACACCCTGACAGTTTCTCCAAAACAAGCATCCACCCTTCCCCCATCTCTCAGCTACCCGTGCTGCAGCCCTGCTAACCCATGGCCCTTCTGCCCTGGTGCTGATGCAGAGGAGTCTCAATATTTCTTTAGCTGACATAATGAGAAGGTCAGTCAGGGATGAAAAAAGCCCAAGAGAAACACTAAGATGTTTTATATCAACTTCAAATGAGCAGAAAGACAGGACTTCCAAACTGCTGGTCCCATATATCAAAAATACAGCCAACCCAGAGAAGAAACCACACTCACATCATAACAAAAACTGAACCCTGGAACAAAGTTAAAATATATCTAATTATGGTGGCTGGAAAATCCCAGCAGACTGTGACCTGGATAATTGGTCTTTTCCCTAAAAATAACTTCACTAGAAAATAAACATGAACCATAAATATAAAATTCACTTCATTTTTTTTAACCTGGTGTGCATTGCTTAATGATACTGTCATGACACGGTGCTGTGAAGCTAGATAATCTACTGTAGAGAAGGGGTTTAACCACAAAGTTCAACTGTTCTGCCTCCACACAGTAGCTCACCTCACCAGCTTTCCACTGTCCCCAGCCTAATGCAAGTTTGAAAGTTAAGAATGTTTTAAAACAGGAGAGCACCCACTGGAAGCACCTGCAGTGCTTGTGTTTGGCTTGTGGTAAATGCTCTGAATTACAGAGCAAGATGCAGGCTGTCACCTTATGATTTTTCATCTAAAAGAAGCATAAGTGCCTGCAAACCAGGGAACAAGCACCAGTCCTCCTGCCTTGCAGGTGTAGAGGACCAAATAGGAGAAGACAAATAAATTTCTCAGTATAAACCTCTCTGTCCAAACTGGGTCCAGGAGCACTGGAACAAGGATGCAGCACGACCTCAGAAATGTACAACCTTTCTCAAAGCCCAGAGGGAGGAAAGGGGAGAAGTGCTTTGGATACTAGGTTAGCTGTTTTCCTCACAAATGCTTCAGAAATATATAACACCAACAGGCTGATATGCCTGAGCTCTAAGTCACAAACATCAGAGTTACCACAGCTTGGCAATGGTGGTGCTAGCAGCCGTGGTCTTGTAATTGTCCAAAAACATAAAGCAACAAGGTCTGTAAACAGGGTGATTTCTTTTATTAGATCCACTAAAACAGTTGGGGGAAAACAAAAACAACAACAAAAAAAACCCCAACCAACCAACAAAAAAATAAACCAAAACCAAACCAAATCAAACAAAACCAGAGCTGCTTTGAGTGCACAAGCTTTTTCCCAGGTCTGAAATGGAAGTGTGTTATGCCAGGGCAGAGGCATGACGCACAGGGAGCACAAAGCATCTGAGAAAATAACTGGATGATTAAAGTCAGTGAATTATTCACACATATTTGAAATATTAAGTAGTCGGGTGACTGCTGACTAGAACAGCCAGGGGAAGAGGGCACCCAGCTGCCTATCAGGGGCTCTCCAAAAGCCAGCTGGAAGCAGCCACACTGCAATGGGCAGGGCAGACCCTCCCACAGTTGGCCAGACTAGGGCTGAGGCTGGGAACCTGTGTGCCTGGGCCACCAACCAAAGCAGCAGCTGAAGAGCAAGTCCTGCCAAGGTCCCCACGTTCCAGGGGTGTTAACAACAACATGTCCGTAATAGCACCTAGCTTTCATCATGGCCCTGGTGGAAGTTATGTTTATCAGCAAAGCTGCCTGGCTTGGTGAGGCTGCAAAGGCCAGTGCTTGTGCTAAGGCTAAGCTGGGAGCCTGTAAGAAGTTCCTGCTGCAAAACTCACAGTGATGGAGCCCTTTGCGGGTATAGAATTCTGCAAAAAAAGAGGTTTACAAGAGATAACATTGTTTTTTGTAGCTGATGACAAATCTTGCCATGTGTCTACAAAGCAGCTTCTTTGAAAGAGCACGAAAGCCCTATAGCCAGTCTCAAGTACACCGAGAAGAATAAATGCTTTCTTCCCACTGAGATAAAAGTCCACTGGCACATAAAGAAAAGCCTGTGTTCCTTTGGGGAGATGACAAAACCCAGTGCATTAGTATTGTTCTAGCTGTGTGGAGGCTGCTGCGGCTGGCCTGCCTCATTCTGCCTTCTTTTTCTTGCATATACAAACGGAAAAACGATAGAAGTGTAGCCCAAACCTGCTCCTGCAGTCAGAAAGTAAACAAGAGTATGGAAAAAGAGTTTGTGCCTGATTTTGAACCCCTGTTAGCTGAGAAAGAGATCGGTATGTGACAAAGTTTGAAAATACTTGTTCTGGTAGAAATGTGTAAGTATGTACCCTTCAGTTCAAGGGATGAAACTAATTAGAGAAGGAAGGGAGGAGGCAGTAAGTGGTAGAGTTGAACACATGGAAACAGAAATACTTGCCATTGGCATTGAGCAGCTCCAGATCCAATACTGAATGGGCTTTCTATCCTTCTTTGGTAGCAAGAAATGTCTCAAAATTAGAAAGTCATGATACAGTTGGAAGTAATATCAGAAGTTCCAAGGAAATGCAGAAATACAGATTTTTTTACTTATCAGGTGTCCTTGGAAAAGGAGGGGAAAAGCTATACTGAGTGAAAGGCAGACTGCTGAGTTGCATAGCATAATCTTTACCCATCATCACTCCACAAAAAGTTTTCTGCTGTAATGAAATCCCAAAAGCTGATGGAAAAGGAAGTCTGGCTGCCAAAACCAGCGAGGTAATGTCATTGCAGAGTGGCCTGAAGTTCCCAGTGCTCAGTTGCACTTGAGAAGCTTGATATCTCATGTAGCAGTTATAGGTGATGGCTGATTTTCTTTCATTATGAACATTAAAAATCATGTTCCTCTGTTTAGATGACAAGAAGCCAGTTAACTGTTTTTAAAAATTATATATCTGGTGTTAACCAAGTAGAAAATAGAACCACCAACTGCCTTTAAGTCACGAGGCCTTCCTGGAAAACAAAAAGACATCAAATGGTCTCACTGTCTATGTTTTATTCTTCCTGTTTCCTAGGATGGTATCAGCTGCGATACTTGGTGGCACATCATCCTCCAGAGCAAAAATCTGCCTCAGATTCAGCTCAAAAAGAAGAATAATTGTCTGAAGTGCTACCACTGTTGCAACCATCCTCTCGTTTCATGAAAAATCAGGAGGAGATTAGAGAACAGGTTTGGCTGCAGCCCTGTCTTTGGCAGTCAGTGCCCTGGCCAGCTGAGGCTCATCTTCAGGATTTTGTAAGCAAAGAGTATTTTTCTGATAATGGAGCACTGACACCATGGCATTGATACCTGGTAATTTGTCATTGCTACGCCAAGTGATTGCCCCAAAGAGAAGTTGAGAAATAGGACACATGGCTTTTGCTGGTTGCCAAAATCCACATGGAAGAGAGATGTGCCTTTCTGTAAAGGTTGAAGTCAGAGAGGAGATGCCTCTCCCAGCATGACAAGTAAGTTTTCTCATCATATCCAAGACAATGGAGCTGAGAGGTGTGCTGGGGAGGAAAGGCAGCTGTGCCAAGCTTCAGTTGTCCTTCAGCTCTGGATTTGGCTGTTCTTTCCTCTTAGGTTCAACAAAATTTATGGCAAGTTACTCATGGTCTCAACCTGTGGTCAAAATCTGACTTGAATGACTGCCATAGAGGATTCACCTTATATATGATTCCTGTTTCAGTGCTTGCTTCACATCCAGTGCAGTTCTGTGTTTTGCCACACCATTTTACCCCTTGCTTCAGAGACGCTCAACCCCGTTCATTCCCATTTGGAAAAACCAGCCTGAGCTTGGAATGAAGAGGAAGCATCATGCGAAAGGGTTTCCTTCTCCAACGAGACACCAATACCTTCAAAATGCATCAACACTAGGAAGATAACTAGAGAAAATGCAGGCCTTTGAAAGCAAGTTTTCTTATTACCCGCCACACCACAGATCACCATTCTCATTTAGTAATCTAACCTGGTGCTGGGAATCAGCTGCAAAAGAGCACGATATATATAATCCAAGCAAAGCCTGCTCTGCCCTGCGTGGCACTGGGTGCCGGGTGCTGTGTTGCTGGAGGGGTGGGTTAAACCCATGGTGTTAAACCCATGAAGCAGCCCAACGTTCTGCGCACTTTTCTAACTGATGCCAGGTATTGTCTGATGGTTTGAAGTTTATATATACTATGTCTGCCAGACCATTTTCTTTGCAGTGTCATGGGGGCTGTTTCCATTTAAAGCCTTGTTTAACTCAGTCCTCTTTACTATTACATTTTTCCATATTAAATTATATTGGACCATCTTTACTGAAGCATAGAGGGAATCCTGCTGTTTTACCCCAACTGCTATCATCTTACATACAGAGAATTTGTAAAAGTAGCTGGAGCAGCCAGAAAGTTTGCTGTAGAAGTACCTGAGGCATTGCCAAGATGTAAAGACCATGAATCTTCACAGTGAAGCAATACTAATGCCTCATCTGGCTCAAAGAAAAATCTGTGTCTCTTTGTATTCTTTCTAGAATGGAACCTCAACAGCATTGTGAACACTCACAACCACTCTTGCCATTGGCAGTCCCATTGCTTTCTTGTTTCTGGACTTTTTTGTTTCAGAGACCACAGAAACAGAGCTAATGGATGTGAGGGGTGGTTACAAATAGAGCTGCAACAAAATAGGCAGTTTCAGAGATGACCAAAATTCAACTATTCATAATTCAAGCCAAATAGCATTAGCCAAACAAAGGCAGAGAGAATTTTCAAACAAACTATTTCAGTATTTTCAGAGTGTAAAAAAATAGAATATTTCATTTGAGACAAAACTAATACATTTGGTAGCTCCAAGGTAAAAGTTTCCTTTTTATTGCATTTAACTGGAAAAAAAAATCACACCCAAACCTGTTATTCTTTTCTTTTCTTTTTTTTTTTTCTTTCTCCCTTCTTGGCAGCTGAAACATAGTTCACTCCAAGCTTTCATTACTCAGGCCTTTCACGTTCCTTTCCCACTATTCCTATTGTTCGCGTTGATACTTTTACAACAGCTGTCACTTCTAACCAAGACATAGGTTTCACATCACATGAGGGTCAACAAATACATAAGACAACAAGAAAGGGCCATATCGAATTCTTTTACTGTGATGCTTAATCAAAGAGAGTCAAAAAGTAAAGAGAAATCAAGAAAGGAAGCACTGACAAAATTTTACTTAAATATTTCTGTATGGGAATTAAGACTTGATCACCTGATAATGTTTTCTGTGTAAGCCAACATCAGCTATGATCCTGCTTGTCTTTATCATTATCTCAGAACTGCATCCTCATCAGCTTCTAGGGAGAGACAGTCTTCAAGAGGAACTGGAAGGCATATGGATCCCTTCCAAAAGGGCGCTGCATGCTGTTGTCTTCCCACCTTCTGGGTTTTGCCAAACAGAACCATGGGTCTTTAGAAGCTGTACAGAATGAAGAATTATTAAACAAAGTGGGGAGTGGTGGGGCGGGGT
>NW_010392450.1:31507-31968 GCF_000710305.1 Buceros rhinoceros silvestris | reverse complement strand
GGGTGGGGGTGGTGGGGGGGGGGGTGGGGAGTGTATTTTAGGAAGCAGAAGCTACGGAGAATTATTCTGCCTCATTAGCTATCAACACCTTTCCCTGACCACATCACCTCTACTTGCAAAGGAGAGGTCTGTAACAACATGAAGAAGGATTTCTCTTTATCTGAAAGGCTGATTACTGGCATGGAGTTCTCTGAGGGCCTGATATCTCTCTCTCACCACAGAGCTGATCTATAAAGCCACGTCATGAACCACCTCCCTTGGTCAGCCAGATGGAAATCCTATTTCGCTAAGACATTTAACATTTCAATCCCGTATCAGAATAAAGGTAGACCTGTAATATTTCTGTGAAAAAAAGGCAGAACACTGGAGTCTGAACCTTTGCTTAAAGTAATCACCATAGTAGCAAGTGGGGATTGAAGTCTTGGCTGGAGATGAAGAATTTGTTCTGCCTCGTTCAGAAA
>NW_010392450.1:6474-31376 GCF_000710305.1 Buceros rhinoceros silvestris | reverse complement strand
GAAGTCTTGGCTGGAGTTGAAGTCTTGTTTCTGCCTTGTTCAGAAAGGGGTCTGAAATCCAGACCTCTCATACCTTGTGTGAAGCCAGTGAGATATAATAACAAGCTCCAGGCTTTGCCAGGAAACACTGGCGTGCAGACAAGAAATCCTCGTGCAACTGCTACCGTGGAGGGATCTGGATTTCAGGGTACCTTTCAGCAAGCATGGTGCCGAGAGTAGGGCTTGCTGTGGGACATCAGCCATCATCCTGCTTAGCCTCTATGAAACTGAAGACCTTCAAGCAGGTATTCTTTGGGTGAGAGAGAAAGATACACTTTCCCCATTTTTTTTTTCTTTCAGAAAAAGAAAAAGTTTTCACTAGAACAAACAAACTGTTGATTAGCTCTAGCTGCCACAGAGATCAGCCCTGCCTCTTGCCTGCAGTGGTAAGTCAGCCAGAGGGTTATGGTTCGCACCGCAAGTTGTGCAGGTCTGAGCTCGCATGTTTGAACACCCAGGACACTAGGGTGAAAGTGCTGCTCCAAAAGGAACCTACAGCTCCAGCTTGCCATTAGCTAATCTTCCTCTTGTATTCCTATATATCAAAGTTGCAGTCTCCATACTTAGTCTACAGCCTCCTTGGTACTTCCCTTGGGCAATAACCTGACCTTGCAATGCCCAGCCCTGCTCAGGGAGCCTGTACACATCCCAGCAGGTGCACATTGACTTCCAAATCTGCCAGCCTTCCCTGAAGCAAGATGCTGTGTTTAACCTGGGAGGCTGCAGGAAGACATGGAACTCTGGAGATTTCTGCTTTATCTGGAGTGGAGTAAATGGGAAGGTATTAACAGTGCTAAACTTCTGGTTGGTAATACAGATATGGGCAACAGACAGCACAGGCTTATGTGAACCTCATGAAAATCAGCTAGGTACAAGGCCCTGCACGTGGGTCAGGACAATTCCAAGCACACATACAGGCTGGGGGATGAGTGCATTGAAAGCAGCCCTGTAGAGAAGTTCTTGGGGGTGCTGGTGGATGAAAAACTGAACACAAACCTGCAATGTGCACTGATAGCCCGGAAAGTAAATCACAACCTGGGCTGCATCAAGAAAAGTGTGGCCAGCAGGTCGAAGCTAGGTGATTCTACTCCTTTACTCAGCTCTTGTTGAGACCCGCCTGTGATATTGGGTTCAGCTCCGAGGTCTGCTCAAGTGGATCCAGAGAAGGATCACAAAAATGCTGGAGCACCTCTTCTATGAGGACAGGCTGAGAGAGTTGAGATTGTTCAACTTGGAGAACACAAGGCTCAGGAGAGACCTTAGAGCAGTCTTCTAGTACTTAAAGGGGGGCTACAGGAAAGGTGGGGAGGGATTCTTCATCGGGGAGTGCAGTGATAGGACAAGGGGTAACAGTTTCAGACTGAAAGAGGGTACATTTAGACTAGATATTAGGAAGAAATTATTGCTATGAGGGTGGTGAAACACTGGAACAGGTTGCTCAGAGAAGTTGTGGATGGTCCCTCACTGGAAGTGTTCAAGGCCAGGCTGGATGAGGCTTTGAGCAAGCTGGTCTAGTGGAAGGTGTCCCTGCGCATGAGAGGTGGTTTGGAACTAGATGATCTTTAAGGTCCTTCCCAACCCAAATCATTCTATGGTTCTATGAAGAAATAATTGGTCAGACCACAACAGTTTCTTGATTGGCAGTACTTTAAGCGTAGCAGAACAAGGCAGACGTAACGTGAAGGTACATGCTAAATTCAACCTCAGTGCTTGGAGGCAAACAGGGGATCTGCTTTGTCTTGTTTAATGACTTCAGCAATAATTGGTTAGCAAATGGAAGCTGCAACTGCCAACTAAAGAAAGAAAGCAGTGCAGGAGAGTTAGATCGTTGTCTTTTGGGATTTAGATGCATTCACTTCACAAGTATGATGTGTTGAAATGGTAACTGTATCAGCTCCACACAGCTCCTCTATGATGGGCATCTGTGGGCTTGAGCCAATTCCATGTAACCAGTGAATCAATTGAACAATGCTTTCTTCTACCAGCTTTGCTGTAAATTCTTCTTAGGGAGGAGCTTGTGGTTGCAAATGAACAATTCAGTTAGTAAAGATGAGGAAGAAGTGGAAATGACATGCCACAACTGTCAACTAATCCGTTTCTGTTATGAGACTGTTTTTTTCAGACTTGGCAGCCTGCACTAATCTCATCATTTCTCTGGGAAAATGATCTCTGAGCAGAGCACGGCAACACACTGCACAGCATTCACAGCAGAAACTGTGCCCAGCTCTTCTGCATTAAGCTCTGCACAGAGCAGAGTGAAGGCATTGCTTAGACTCCACCATTTCAGGACAGACTTGTGAGGACAGAGGTCCATGCTCTGTCCAATGAAATATTTTGGGGAGCTGAGTTGCAATCCTCCTCTGAGCACTTTCAGTGAACAGTTGTAGGCAGCGATGATGTCCCAGGGCACAGAGGGCAGCTAGAGGCGGAACCTTGATCTTTGGATAAAGTTAGGTAGAGGAGGCTTTGGGAAGCTTCTCACCATTAGGTTTAGTTTCCTAACTGTGTGGTTCAAAATCTGGCTTGCTAGGACAGCTGTTGTTCTTCTCTTTGATCTGCTTGATGGGGAAAAGCCATGAAACTTCCAAGCAGAACTGTGCAAGACCTTTCTCTCCCCCATCAGGATGGAGCATGCTCCTCAAGTTACCACTTCTAGAACAAGGCAAGTTCTGCTGAAACATTTGGTTTCTAGTCATCCGAACATTTTTGAATCATCAAAATCAAAGCATTACAATATTATTCTGACTTATTTTACTGCAATATTCATTGTCCAGCCGGGAGAGGGTGGGAAGCTTGTTGGAATGATTAAAAATAATTGAAGCAGCTCACCAGAAAAATGTTGAACTCTTCTAATATTCTCCCTTCTTTTTGAAATTCCAGGAAAATCTACCTAATTTCATAGAACTCTTCAATTTTAATGGAAACAGTTGAAATTTCTTCTTCAAAAACTCTTTGGCATAAAACACCAGAGGAATTGCACTAGGACTGGAAGCATTATATTTCAGATGCTTGTCTAACACATTTTACTTAGACCTTGATAACTGCTTAAAATTTAATTATAGTACATACATAGGAGAAGCAGATCAAAAAAACCATTACCTGAGAAAGTAATTTCTGCTTCAGCTAGAGTATGAAGCTCTCTTTGGAGGTTAAGAACCAGCAAATCCTGTCTATCTTTCCACATGCCCAAACCACCTGGGATTTTCAAAACTCATTATCTCTCTCTTCTATAGCTACCAACCTTCTCTTCCCTTTTACAGGCTACGTCTTGCTCATCTGTCTCTTTACTAAGAAAAACCACCAAAGCCACATTCCTACTAGTACTATTCTTTGCTTTTTTTTCCCTTCTGTAAAAGTCGTAGTTCATATGCTGCCGCAAAATAGACTTACGGAAAGTTAAATGCCAAATCAAGCTGTAGCTTGGACCAAGCAAGTTCCCATCAAGTTGCTTTCGATTGTTGCCTTTGTTTAGCCAGGCTACATGCTATGAAGTCTAATGTCACATTGGCCAACAGACACACAAAAATGGGAGCTGGTGGGGAGCATTCAGAGCTCATGATAACGCCACATTAGAAGTGAAGAAATGCTAAACTTTCAGCCCATGTCAGACTGCAGCCACAAATAGAAACTCCTCCCCAGAAGGCAAACTTACTGTTTTTTCTTTCATTTCACACTGCCATTCCCGAGAATAATCCAAGCCATCTATTGCTGTGAAAAGCAAAGCCATACCACCTGACACTAAGCATACCAAGCGAGAGAAATCTAAAGCCAGGTTATCTTCCCTTTCACTTTGCTCAGTGCAAAATGCTTTGAATATTTGTGTCATAGAAGTATATAGCTCAAAAGAATTTTAAAATCTATGAACTGCTTACCAGTGTCCCTTGTAACTAACAACTAACCTCGGATCCCTTTCTGCCCAAATCCTGCTGATTCAGCCCTTCCCTACCTGTGCCCATTCATCTCATTAATTCTGAGAATGCAGAGCTTTGGACTTTTTTAGGTTTTGAGTTACGCCATCTTTTACCTGTCCAAATCTTTAATTCATTGAGATCCTTTAGAATTCAAATCTTTCCTGGAATGTGCTCACAGCACTCTTAGCTTTGCGTCATCTGCAGATTTAATAACCTGTTTCTCTTCTTTGAAAATGCTGAGCAGTGATGGACAAAACCCAACCTCAGCCAAGCCTCTCACAACAACCTTCATTTCTGATTCACCAGTTTTCCAGTCTCCCTCTTGACTAGGGCAGGTTTGTTGCTAACAACTTCACCTACAACCCTCTCTGATTATATGAAAGACCAGTCTTTCATATCTACTTATGGAGTAAGAAATTTGGGTATCACTAATGAGGGGTGAGACTTTCTCAAACATAAGACATCACGTGTGATGGGAGAGAGATGCAAAGACCCGTGCCCAAGGAATTGCCAACCCTTATGAAGAAATCTCACAGTAAAGTGGATCAGTAGCCACTGCTTCTACTTTGTTTCAGGGGTTTAGTGCATTTCGTCTTTAAAGAAATCAAGCACTAAGGTGCTCAAACAGTTGTTTCTTACAGCTTCTTTACTTTCTTTACACTTTCTTACAGTTCTTTCTTTCTCCATCTCTACAGGAGACAGAGACAAAAATCAAGTAAGGGGCAAGTAAAAGGTAAAGAAAAGGCAAGATATCCCCCACCACTATAACAAAGCCTAGATATTAGTCCTTGGGGAAAATAGAGCTACTGGCACTCTCATGTTTGATATTTGCATTGTTAGTGGCGTTTCTAATTCAGCTTCGGCTTCTGCACTGTGCCGGCTGTTTAAATCCTGGCTCTCTCACAACTATCCCTCTCAAGTTTAGCATTACAACAGCTTCTTCACACAGTGTATTCCCTGAAGTATTTAATGCAATTAAAAGCAGAAGAATTAATTAAGAAGATCAATGTACGTTTCTAGGGTAATCTGATATTTCTCCATTGGATGTCCTATCTCTGACTTTTCCTCATGCTATTCTTTTTGTCTTTATAAAATCTGATAACTATGTATTTGAGAATGTCTGGAAGATCAATGCCTGCAGAGAGAATAATTGAAACTCTTCGTGAACATCCCCTCAGAGTGAAAACAATATGAAAGCTAAAGCTACAGACATCTGATGTTTCTGCTTGGTGTGGGTTGGGGTTTTTTTGGTTTTGGGGTTTTTTTTATAACAGCAGATTTGTTTGTGTGCCTTGGCCCAGGCTTCTGGTCAGTAACAGGTCATAGTGCTAGCCAAGCTGTACAGGTGTCCCAGGAGCTACTCCCCTGGCCACCAAGCATTGGTCCCTGCCTGTGTTGTGGCCACGGGGAAATATCTCCACTCCAAGGGCAGATTTACCCATCAGTACCGTCAGCAGTGCAGCGTTCGTCCATTTCCCACAGTCAAGACCGGGTCAGCAGATAAGTCTGTCCTCGTTTACCACAGCACCACTGGTCATTACCTCAAAGGCTTTACAGTCTACTTTGAAGCAGGGCATGAAAGAGCATGAACAAATGGGGGAAGGACGAATGGAGATCAAAGATGACCACGCTAATAAAGACAAGTTCAAGTAATGGTGCATATCTGCCTTTGCCCAATTTAATGATTACACATTGTCTTAAAAATCAGCTGACCTTCCAACAGGTTCAGGGTTAATTACATCATGTGTGGTTTGGTTTTCCTGTTTTTAATCGGATTTTTCTCTTTCCTCAGAGGTGTACCAGCAGAAGTAATTGAGTGGCAACTACCTGTAAAAGACCAAAGTTTTTGACTGAGTTCAGAAAGGGAAGTCTGAAAACAGCAGAGAGGAGTTCAAGAGAGGAGTGGAGAAATGAGTCCTTTAGGGTGCCAGCTCAAGGAAAGAGGAGGACAATGTCACAGAGACTAGGAGCTGGTGGTCTAAGATACTCCGAGTTCTAGGGATACAAATCCAATTCCACTTTGTTGAACAAGCAACATGTTCTTGTGTCAGAGATTCCCAGCTGCAAAAGGAGAGCAGAATTGTCTTTATTTTTTTCTACCAGAAGTATACACAGAGAAAGCAAAGAGATTAAAGAGAGTGATGTCTTCGAATATGGCAGTTGACAGCACAGTACGTAAGTAAGGGCAGGTGAAGAGGGTTAGCAGCATGAATTTGAGAGCCCAGTATACAGGGCTGTGCAGAGCTGTAATAAATAACAGACTGGAGGCAGGGAAAGGTAGAAAAGCCATAAGGTGACCCTGTCTGCTTTGACTCACCATTTAACAAAACTAAGATTTAACCTTTTCTGTATTTTCACATGGGTAAGACACAACCATCTAATAAAGATTCAGCTCAGCAGAACTCTACTACAATCTCATGCTGTGGAATCGTGTCATTGCAAACACTTCATTACTATGGCAGACAGACCACTGCTGTTATAGTACCTCTTTATGCATGATACACACACCATTGCTTCTCTGCTCTGTTTACTACCCTTTTTCATTTTCTTTGTCAATCAGGCACAGAGTAACAGGAAACCCTAACGGCATGATTTACTCTGCTTATTCTGTTATTTCTCTTAAATATTTTCCTTCATATAGCATCCCAAAAATTAAATAAATAGGATGATATTACTACGGTTGAAAAATCGGTCTAGTTAGGTCATGTCAAATTGGCAGACATTCAACATCCTTCAATTACCTCCCTTGTACATATGCATTCTGGCATAGCCTTTAATTAATGTGATCATACAATTTTTTTTCCAGTGAAAACATGTCATTAAGTACCCAGGATGAGTGAGGACCCAGTACAGAGCATTCCACTTTTTCCTTAATGTTTAACTGGCTTTTCTTCTATAATCCTCAAAACCCTGCTCTGAAGACAGATTAATTAATTTCTGCTGGTTTTTCTCCCATGCCACTACTGTACACAAGTGCTTCAGAAACAACATGTTGATTTTCATGGCAGCCTGGGGAGATGGGCAAGGGGCAAGGAGGTGTGGGAGGCAATAATTTTCATTTTACAAGAAGTAAGCCAGAACTGTGACCCTCACTGAGGACTAGACTCAAAGATAGTCCCTCTGTTCCCATGCCACCTCACTCGGGGAAGTGTAAATCACCCATCCCCAGGTTGGAGCACACTGCTGGGCTCCACAGGGATGGTGCGTGCTTTGGTCAGTGGCAGAGGCAACAGCACCTGGTGCAAATTCCAGGGCACATGGCCCCACTGAGCCAGCCCAAGGGATGCAGTGAGCTTGGGGTGCCCCAGGGTATGGTGTGCACCAGGATTTATGGACACTGGATCGTGCTCAAAAATAATCAAGCTGGTTTTGTTGAAGTTTTGCAGCAAAATTAGCTTGACCCAGAGATCTAGTGAGTAAGTGCTCAACTCAGGGTCTCACACTTTATCAACAGCTACAAAGTGACTGGAAACAGAATTTGACAGTCAGAAGCACCGATAACTGTAGCAGTAAGCTCTGTTGTCATAATGAGAAAAAAAAAAAGTAGCGTGTTCATAGCACAGTACTTTGGTGCACCCACGTAATCCATTAGCAGATCTGCCAGCAGCTAAACACAGCTGTGTTCACACACCGACTTGAGGAGATGAACTAGAGTAGTCTTGCCTGCTCTGGCATTGCTCTAGCCACTGCCATCTCTTCCCAGGGCCTCCTCCAGTGCTCCCCAAAGCCAGGGGCAAAGCCATCAGGGTCACATTAACATCCATGTGCACTAGAAAACCTTGTTACAAGGTTACAAGGATGCTCAGGGCCACTGAGTGTTTCAGGGACTTACTGAAGAAATCAAGCTGTAGGAGCTTAAAGGACTCCACTTTAATCTTAACAGGTGAGTGGAGCAATGTGGGTTCACCTTGCCCAGCTGGTGGTGAAGATCTGCTATGAGGATGAAGGACCCTGTGGAGGATGCTTTTCCAGCCATCATGTGTTTAAGCATCACAGCCTGAGACGTCCTTGGTACAGTGTGATTACCAAACAGCAGTAACAGTCAGAGACCCAAGAGCATAAATTGCTTTTTGAACATTGACATGAGCTTTTTGCCTACCTACTGTGAATAGAACAGTAATGAATAGATCTGAAAGACAAATGTTTTTAAAAATTTTCAAAAAAATACATAAGCAAAAATCTGACAACTCAGGCACACAGTCAAGTGATCAGTGGAGCCAGCTATACGTGGCAGATCTGTGCCGAGGACCAAGTGCTGCGGATGACGACCCCCTGATGAACTTGAGAGGTCTTATGTTGAACCACATGAAAAATCCTGCATTGAATGACTTTAATTCGCTCCTGTGACCCTCAAAGGCATCATGGTGTTGCAAGGCCACTTTTTACTCTGATAGCCAAAGACTGCAAGGCCTTTGCAAGCAAAACTTCATATGCCCGTCTCTCAGAAACCTTCACGATCACCTTCTTTAACCTAGTGGCCAAGTCTGCAAACCTAATGGCAAAAATCCCTCTTCTGCAGCCCTTCATCAGGCAAAGAAGGTGCCTTGAAGACATACTGTACTTACTCTCAAAGAGAGAGGGGTCAGCAAAGGCTTCAAACAGCACCTCCTCCTTTCTTCCTGAAGCAGCACTGAAGCAGGGGCACACCCTTCTCAGAGTCAGTGGAAATCCAGATGGTCTCCAAAGTTAAAGATGTGCTTATAGGGGTGGATTGAGAAAAACGCTTAGATGTTCTCCTGAGTCAGAGCCAGAAAAAATTCCCCCAATCGAACCCTTTGGCTTGAGACTCGTCATAGTGGCAGGTAGATGGCACTTTTCATTAAATCCTTGGTATCAATGTGAGGTTCAACACATCCTTAGTTACAACACTCTGACTAGTATCCCCATAATATTTATAAGGAGAATGCAAAGTATTAATCTCCATAGGACGGCACCAGCCCACAGCAAACAGCCGTGGGAATAGCACACAGCGCCCTGTGAGACACAAGTAAGACAAACTGTTCCATACTGGAGCAAATGCCAGCATGTTTTGACCTTGCTCTAAAACCAGCAGAATGAGAGACATTCATTCGAAGGAATTAATGTAACTAATTAAGTTCAAACATCCCAATTTTAACAGGTGGCTGCTTGTGCTCTAAGCAAGCACAGACACTTACTGAGCAAAAATAAGTAATTTCCTGAATAGTCTCATGGTAAGCAATGATTTTAAATCTAAAGACAAAGCAGAGACTTTCATTAGAAAGATCTGTCTGCCAAACTCTCTGTATATGTGCTTTTCAAGCAGGCTCGGACAAAATCTTTTGTATCTATTTATCAAGTGACACCAACAGGCTCAGTAAAACCTTCTACCTCTGTTTTTATAAGCTGAGGATAAAGAAAGTTACATTTTGGAGGAATGGAGAGTAGCAAACCATGGCTACCAATATTCAAATGACAAAAATGTCTGAGTGAATTCCAGATGTCAGCCATGTGTTATGGTTTAATAGTTCAGCTCTGAGTCACAAGCATAAGAAACCGCTATGAAATACATGCCTGCCCATGCGTGTTCCTGCACACACCAGTGTGAACGACTTTAAAAAGTCATACTTTTTGGTGGCATTAGCAGCACTTGAGAAAAGCAGTTAATCTGATCTTAAGTGGGAGAAAATTAGAAAAGTTTGTCCTGTGCCATGGAACATTAACATTTACAAAGTGAGTTAAAACTGAAGAGAAGTTAAACACCTACTTCACAAGCACGTAATCCTTTAAAATCCTAAAAGGCCAATCACACCCTGTATTTTGAATAATCACTAGCCTAAATCACCCACACCCCTGCCATGTGAAATTTATGGAAGTCCAAGTAATTCCTAGCCCAAGATCTTCCAAATAGTAATATGTATATTGTGGTTTATTAGATTCTTTTAGTTTTTTTTTTCTTCTCACATATAAAAGGAATAAATACCTGTGACACCTATGTCTAATAAGAGCTATCATATGCCTCATCTCATTTCTGGTGAAGGAACATAGAGCAGAACCATTTATTGCTCTGTGTACAGTTTGTGTTTCTGAGCTGGCACCTCTTGCTGTTTGTTTTCAGTTCGCCCTGGCTCTTGGTGGTGGGCTTGCAGGTGAGCTGGCAAGAAAAATGCTCCCTCTCTGCCATAATCCAGCTTGGCTGCCTGCCCAAAGCAGGGGCCTCCATACAAGGGGAGTAATCTCCTTTGGCTCATCAATTTTTCACTTATCCCTTCTTCCTGGAACCAGTACTGCCTGTGCTGCGCTCCCACGCACTGCAATCAGCCTCTTCCCTCCCTCCCTCCCTCTCTCCATCTGGGCAGCCCTCCCAGAGACAAAACAAGTCAGGAACTTTGGGACTTGGAGCAATTGGTCTCAGGGAGTTTCCACAGCAGTGAGGAGCTATGGACCTTTTGTACCTCCAAGAACAACACCCCTGAACACCTATAGGCAATTGCATGTTTTCTTGGATGATATCAAGTGTTCATTTGTACCTGGACTTGTGCATGGCAAGTCTTTGCACCCACACAGCCTCTTGCATGTGCAAACCTGAGTCAGATAGGCCAGCATATCAAACACACACACATGAGGTGCACTGTAACTACATGCAGAAATAGACCCACATTTTTATGAATATTAAGCCTTTAAATTTATGGGGGGAAAGGCTATATTATTATAAATAAACCATATTAGAGAATTTTAATGACTTCGTGAAAGGACAAATGGGATAGTGGCAATGAGTTGGCCCAAGCAGAAACACTTTAAAGGTCACACTGTTGGCTGGAGAGGGGAAGAAAGATGAGTGAACTCCAACTGAGAGAACAATAGCAAGGCAGTCCTCAGCAGAGGGGCTGGCTGATGGTTGCCTCCTCCTTGGGGCCTCCCAGCTGCACTCCTCAACTGTTGGAGGATGATAATCAGATTAAAGAAACTGAAATTATTCTGATACTGCCACTGTCCTCATCTGGAAATGCAAGAGACGGGCAGTGCTTGCTAAGTACCTGTGTGTCAGTGTGCCCCATCTTGCTGTGGTTAGCTGGGTCCCGTGACAGAGAGGATTTCAGCCTCCATGTGGCTGAGAACTGGCGGCTGGCTCTCTGCTGTGGGACTCACGGGTAGGAACTGGCCCCCAGTGCGGCTTCTTGTTGGGGAGGGAAACATCAACCCACTGGCTCCATGCATGGCCACACACTCGGGTGCAGGTTTGTATTGCCAGCAACACCTCGTCACAGAGATAACAGTTATCTCTTGTGTGCAAACAGAGAACACCAGCACCTTGTGACAATGCCAGCACAGCCCTAAACAGCTCACCATGCAAGCAGCAAGCAAAAGATTATCAGCACACACTCTCTTAAAGCATTACAGATATTGCATACAAACCTGCCTCTAATTTTGACAACTCCTATAGAAATTCTCCAAACAAAAGCTTGCCTTTGAGCTGCTGCTCTTTGTAGGGGCCGCAGTGGGAATGCATGCCCAAATGGAAGGGGCAGGAGGAGCTTGGCTCCACCGGCATGATCAGTCAAGGGCCAGATCATGCCATGAGAATTGCAGACATGGATCACAGAACAGCATTTGCACAATTTCTGCCTGCTTTGCCATTCAGTGGGAAACAGGGCTGATGAGGGCAAAGCGGAGAGGGAATGAACGGTGCTGCAGTGGGGAGAAGGCAGCGCATGGGAACAGACAAAACTGGATTAAAAAATTAGGTTAAAAAGAAGAGAAATGCAGCACGAAGGGGTCATCAGAACTCAGCAAAGGCAGGCTGAGGTGGTGTGCAGACTGGGACTATGGTCAAGAGCTAGTGGGTGTTGAAGGGCTAACTATCCAGCCATGTGCAAGGTAGCCCCCAGGGACACAGGGCACTGGAGATTTCCTTAGCCACGGCAAAACAAGCCCTCGGGACAAGTGAGGCTGCATGCATACCCCATCAGCTGCCCCAGTTTGGGGCAAAGCTGCTCTGCACATACCTGGATCCCCTGGAAACAATTTTTGCAAGGACCCTTTTGATGACACATCCTGGCAAAATGTGCATTTGGATCCTGCAGTTTCTGTTAGGTTTATTTTTGAATTTCAATTTTTCATAGAAGCCTACCCACTTCAGAAATATTGTCATGGAAATAAAATACACAGTAGCATACTGTTCTCCGGGGGCTGCTGCCAAACCCGTGTTAGAATAGCTCCATCTCGTGGAAACTGGCAGTAAAAGTGGGGGCAAACTACAAGGAGATGGCAAAAAAACTCTAGGAAAATGTTTCCTTCCACCCAAGGAAACTTGCTCCTTGGGTGAAAGTCCCAGCAGTAGCTTTGGTTCCCATTTGCAGCGGTTTTGCTAGTCCTGTACCTCCCAGAGTTTCACTCCAAGCTGCAGGTTTGAAAAAAATGAAAAATATCTTTTTTTTTCAAAACCTACAGCAATGGTCTATTTTATCTGACTTTCAGCGTACAGCTGTCACATTTCTGTGGTTACTCTATGATCATGCTCATGGGAAGGTTTAGGGCTGTGCGGTGTCTTCAAGCTCTGCCACAGAGCTCCACCTCAGACTGTCTTCCAAAGAGACTCCTTCTTCCTCCGTCACTCCCTGTCTCCAGGAGTTAATTTACAGCCGCATCTGCACCTTGCTCAAGTTCTTTCTTGACTCTTGCCACCTAGTTTCCCCTTTTCATTTTGCAGCTTGTTGCAGGAGTGTCTGTACCCCTGCATGTGTACTCATAAATCAGAAGGAACATCTGTAGTGTAGAGCTCAAGCATATTCCTTTGAGACTTTCCAGTTTAGATAAGCAACCCCTTCAACCATGAATATGAAGCAAGTACACAACATTGAATCCATGAGGTTACATTTTAAAATAATAATAATTAATCCCTCTTTCCTAAAGTATTGTTGGATTTATTCTCCTGTTTATCCAAACTCTGAGTTTTAACCTTTGATAACAGAGTTTATCTTAAAGCTATTTAATCCATATCCTAGGGGACAGGTGAGACAAGAAGTGAATGTCAACATCAAGGACACATCCTTTTAGTTTTGTACTGTTACCACCACTTAGAATCATCTAAGAAAATCCGAACTCTTTTAGACTTAAGAGGTCTGACAAACATCGTGTGAACTGCACAAGACACCAGTGTGCCACTGCTGTAGGTCACCAAACATGGACGCAACAATCTCTTCAGGTGAAACTGCACTCACCTACAAGGTGCACAAACACAAATAATGCTAAGATTAATTACTCCTCAGAATTCAGGGCAGCTCTGCATTGCCTTTCTATCCTTAGGGTGTCCTGGAGTGCCTTAGCAAAGAAACACCCACTCAATGCGTGGCCATGAGAGATAGAAGGCACTCCCAGGAGATGCCAGCAGAAAGGCACAGCAGCGTGCTCTGCAGAAATCCCATACCTCTGGCCGCCACGAGGTCTGGGCTAATGGCAGCTTAGAAATGGGATCTAGAAAAGAAAGGCCAAAGAAAATGCTGTTAACTGAAAAGCTAGATAAAGATATGGTTAAAGGAAAGCTTCACAGAGTAACTGGACAGATTTTCCTCTGGCAATAGGAAACCCACCAAGTCTATTAGAAACTCCAGCTCCTCCCCTCTGTTATTTTCTCTCTGGATGAGGACCTTCCCCAGCCTCTGCCTTCTGCATGATGCTGGGCATGACTCATACACACCGGATAATGCAGGATTCAGTCCAGTAGAAAACCTCATGTTGCTGTTCATGCTGCTCAGGTAGCTGAAAACCAGAAGAGACAAGTGGTAAGACTAAATAAAAAGATAATATGGGAGGCAAATTTTGGAAATCTCATCCAGATTTAACCAGGCTAGGCAAACCTTGGCCAGGGCAGTCTCACCACTCACAAACCGTGGCCTGTTGAAAGACACTGCTGTTTCTGTCACAGGAGCACAACTTCAGGAACTGACTCTTTGTTCATCAAAATGTAGGGCCTGCACCCAAACTCTTGTGTTTCTTTCAGATCCACTCTTCTGTGATCTAAGGAAAATACATATCCTGTGTTGCAGACTGACAGAGATGTTTGTCTCTGCTCCCAAGCCCAAGCAGTGCAGCTCAGATTAGTACAGCAGTGTGACAAACTACAATTCACGCATCTGCTGGGAACACCTCTATTAACATGGTTTTGCCTCCACAAACTGGAGATGATGGCCCTGACCAACAGCTGCAGGAGCCAAGCAGGCAGCAAAGCAATACAGTGGAGGGAACCAAAGCTGTAGTACCAAAAGACTGTAGATGCTGTGGAGGACGTTAGACAGAGGAAAGGTTTTATTGTTCTAAACAGTCAACAGCAAAATAAGAAACAAGTTAAATAAGAACAAGGGAAATATAGAACACCAAAAGGAAAAAAACTACAATTGACAGCAAGAATGATTAGGCAACAGGCCTCTGTGTCAGAGGAAGCACTGACTATCAGCCAACACAATCCTAGTGAGACTTCATCATCATCGTCTGCGGGAGGATGGAGCCTACCCACACGAGTGAGCTGCACGACCCACTGCTGCTCCCTTCCTTTCGGTCTAGGAAGATTAGTCGACTCAGGCCTTCCCCCTATGGGACATAATTGGAGAGATTGTTCAGCTGCTCCCAGCCACCCCAGGAGAGCACAGACCACAGGGTATTGAGCGTTTCACTGATTTTTTAAAAGCTATTTGGAAAACGAAGAGAAGGCTATTACTTCCTTATGGCTTTACTATGAAAATAATATTGTATTTTTGGAGAGATGGCAATACACAAAGAATTAACACCAAGACATGCTTCAGTGTGAATCTCTGATGTGTCTTCTCTGATGGCAATGAAACCTTGAGAAAGACTGAGTTGCAGAGTGAAAAGTTTTCAAGAGTCTAATAACCAACCTGCCGACAGTTACCACTAGTAATACTGCAGGACATTTCTTCCAGCCATCTTTCATGGGGCTGAGGAGTAAACCAGCCTCTTTCTTACCCGGGTCTGACAAACTCATCAAGTCTAAACATTTGGCAAATTTTTCTTGAACGTACCTTTGCAAATGGAGACTAGGTATTGACTATCTATTAAAAAGACACATTAAAGCAGATGTCAGAGCGGGTGGGATTTCTGGAGCAAGTATGTCATGGAAGAAGTGATCTGTGGCTCAGGTCATTGGTATCTGCTGAGGCCAGTGAGTGGACCAGGCACAGCTCCAGTGAGGACCTCTGTGGGATCTCTCTGCAACCACCAGGCCGCTCACCTCGTTTGCACATAGTTACTACAGTGAAGTGGTAAGAACTTCGCCTTTCAGAACAATCTGATAGGAACAGCTTATTAGCATCACCCAACTGCAGCCTTGACTCCCAGCAGCCTCACTGAGAACAAATCCTGGATTTCAGCAGTGAGGTTGTTTTGGTCTCCTGTCAGCAAACCAGATTGGTCAAGTATCTGCACTTGGCAAGAAAACCAACGAAAGCAAAGATAGGTACTTCAGAGCCAGGACTCTGAAACATGGTGAGGACAAAAGAACAAATATTATCCTGTGGCAAAATACATCTAGGGCATCCACATATTCCTGACCAGAATGCCTTTTACCTTGTTACCTTGCATACATTCATAACCAGCATACGGTATTACCTGACAGCTGCAGTAGTGTGAAACGCGCAGATACAAATTTGTCTATATGAATGGGGGATAAAGAGGAAAGAAACTTGAGAAGTGCATTGAAGCAGTCAAAGCTGTGCAGAGACATCATTTCAGGTTCCCAAGCCATCCAGCTGAACACGACCTATGGTTTTTTCTCTTGTCATGGCAGTTTCAGGTTTCTTTCACTATTCTCATCCACCCGAACCAGGAGGTGCAGCCTGCTGCTATGTTTCACCGCTCTCAAAACATCGGGGCGGAGGAGGAGAGGTGGCTTTCACCTGCCCACACAGTCTCACTGGCAGCCACCCCAAACCAAAAGGTCATGTAAACCCTCTCTCAGCAAGGACATAGCTTGGGACACTTCCAACCCACTTTGGACATAACTATGGTGCCTGGGTCAGGGGTGCTTTTCACCAGCATTTCTTTCAAGAGAGTAGGGGGGAGTGGTTTCTCCTTTCTTCCTGGTTCTCTATACATGGCAATTAAAATCACTTAGCAACAGGACTTCCTTTTAAGATTCTCTTTTGTCATTTCAAAGCCTCTGTGCCAAAACCCCGAGGCTCGCTACCTCAGTTTGGCTCTTTATCTCTGCTCGGTTTCCTCCCGTTGCAGGGCTGATGTCTGCGGCAAGCCAGGGCAAACCGAATCCAACAAAATGCGACTCCCAGGGACCAGTACAGCCTCTCTGTGCAAGGGCTGGAAAGCTCCTTTCCCCCGAAGCCGTGCCAAGCTACAGCCGGTAGAAACCAATAGGGGAAAGGAGAAGTTTGGGAGGGTTTTATTTCTGATTAATTCTGCCACTCAAGTCAGACTTAGAGATGTAACCAGATTGCTCTCTCATCAGTCTAAAATCTAGCACGCGAGACTTGCAGCCCAGTTTGTCAAATTCTGTATTGTTTGAAGAGAGTAAGAATGACTTGTCACTAATCAGTGAAATTTGCATTTTATCTTGGCTTTATAGTACTGATACAACCCATGGGGATTGAGAATACTGGGTATTTCTCTTGCTTAGCAGGGGAAAGAAACTGCATTTCTGAGACGCAGAAAAGTCTTATAGTTGTTTCACAGTGTAACAGCATAAGTGGGCTCCAGCACTGAGATGCTCAACACCTCTTCTGAATTTTTGAAAAATCACAAGCTACTCAAGGAGGATACACAACAACAGTATCTGCAGGGAGAGTATAGGAGACAACCCCCTTTGCAGATGAAACATGGAGATACAGGAGGTCGGTAATTAATCAGTTGCTAATTCCTGTCATCAATTTCCTTCCTGTATAGTTCCTTTGTCCTGACTATTTTTGGTTTGCATTTGGTAGGACTTCACAGGGCTTCCCCACCTGTGGCCAACCCAGTTTCCTGCCCAGAAGGCAGGGTGCAGGATGCAGGCACAGGGGCCAGGAAGCCCGGTGTCCCCCTGGCCTCTAGCAAGCTGGGTCATCAGCTGAAAGTTTGCTCATCCTGCCTACTAAAAAAAAAAAAATGCACCAATGCCCCTGCAAAGCCAGGAATTCCAGGGCTTGGTGCAGTAGCAGCAGCACCCTGCCTGAGCGCCTTCACCATCAATCCTTTTGAAAGCTGCCTCAAATAAAATGCACGTGAGAACAAGCCATCCATGGAGACGCGGTCAGAGGACCACTCCCCTTATTTGTTTGGGATATTTCTATACACAATGTTCACATCACGTCTCTGCTCACGCTCTCTCTGTTTTTTTCAGGGGATATTTAGGTCACTACCTGTACAGGTGGTTTGCTCAAGTCATGAGAATTTCAGACTGAAGCTGTGGCATGCTTTCAGCAGTAACCTTAACCATCAGTGCCAGAGGACAGAAGCTGGTGGTTTGGTTCTCTGCCAAGGAGCAGCAGCAAAGCAAAGGAAGAGAAATCCCAGGGGTGGGAGGATGAAGCAACCTGGCTGCCTGAAATGCACACAGACAGGCTGCTGCCCAGCTGGGGAGAGCATTGCAAGAGCAGTCCTGCAGCTCTTGTCCCTCTGGTGTTCCCACCACCTCTAAGGGCAGGCAAAGGGACGTTGCTCGTGTGTACAGAGACAACGTGAGCTGGAGAGAACACTTGGCTGATGTATTCTGCCCTTGCTTAGGGTTTCAGAAAGATCAATGGCTGCATCATGAACCACACACAGTCTGGGAAAGTCTGAATTTTATGACAGCTTTTTCTCTCTGCAGGTGTTCTACAGTCTTGCTGCATCACTTTGTTTTAGGCTTTTCCTCAGAGCTCAGTCTCAGCCCGCAGCACCTGCTGCACCGGCAGCAGAGCCCAAGCAGGTTTTCCTGCTGGAAAATGTGAGTTTGTGTCAGGCCAGGTGGTTCTGGTCCTCTCCAGCTGCCATATCTCCTCTTGGGGCATCACGTGGCTGCAGTGGAATGGTCACAGTCCAAATCCCATTGCCTTGAGGCAAAACTCAGTCCTGGTTCTTTTTGCTTTTAAAGAAATCATTTGGATTTCCACCTCCCATTTGTGGCACCAAAGGAAACAACAAACAAGTAAAATTTTGAAATCTGTACTTGAAGGAAATTGCTGAAAATCGTTTAAATCCTTTGATCCTGTAGAGACAGGAATAGAGGAAACCGTGCTGTGTTGGGTTGCAAATCCCTTCTTCAGAGCTACAGAAGACCCAGAAACTGACGTAATTAATCTCTTAAATAAGAGAGAATTAACATCTCATAGGAATTCTGAAGGTGCTGAAGTCTGTATAATGTATATACACACAACTCATTGCCCTCTTTTTTCTTTTTTTTTCAATGTCTTAGATTGATTCTCACTTCTACAGTCATCACACATTTTTCCCAAGAGAACCCTGGGATAGGGTTCATACCACCTGTGGTACTCCCTGGGGGCCAGGACTTTTGGAGGTGCTGCACTCTGTGCTCTGGCTGGGAGCCTTTCCTGACATGAGGGCCAGGCCAGGCACAGGAACAGTTGAGCAGATTTGACACCAGGCAGGATTGCCTCAATCCAACCAGCCATCTTCCTGCCCAGGTGGAGAGGCTCCTGCGGGACACGGGATCCCACTCAGAAACGGGACTTACTTTTCTGCCGTGGGAGTGGGAAAGGCACCCCATGACTTCAGCATCGTGCCAGCAGCTCACATGACACCCACATTCATGCCAGTTGGCTCGGCTGAGGAACACGCCACCACTTCACTACCATGGTCCCTTGCTAGGCTTGACCACCATTGCTGGTGGTTTTTAAGTGGGAGAAGGACCACTGCCAGTGAGCACATGCCATGCGTGACTAACCATATTTTGGTGAGCCTTGAGGGCAGTTCTTCCTTTGAAATTAGTTCAAAATGGAGAACCTCAAAGGGATGTACAGCCCCCTCTGGGAGACTTGTTGATTGCAGGGCACAGCAACTTGTTTGTGGGGTGGCATGGTGCTGGAGTGCAGAGGGAATAATGTCCTTGGCCTCCAGCATTGTTCAGCATCTCATGAGCACTCAGAAACAAGTGCCATGACATTAACGCCCGTTATTACCACTGGTGTTTGCATGGTCTTAAATGTGCCATCATCAGAGTCAGAAAAGTTTCAGCCAAGCATAGAGGAAGTAAAGTTATTAGCAGAAAAATACTTGTGAGGGGACTCTCCCAGTGACCCCTGTGTTCTGACAGCCCCCCTGAACGCAGTGATGGACAAAGACAAAGGATGCACCCAGCTGTTGGGAGCAGCAAACACTAGCATGCAGAAAAGGGTTGCTCCCTGTTTCAGGTGGGAGGTGAATCAGCCTGCAACAGCCCTGGTTGCCGCTGTCACAGAGGGCTTACAGCCTGCTTGAGCCCAAGCCCGCAGCAGGTGCCCATAGCTAAGCCGCCTGCTAGCACCAAAACTCCCTCCCACTAACTACTGCTATAAATTATTACCCCATTTTGCATTACAAGCACAAAGAGCTAAATTGATCAGATGGGCACAAGTAATTAATAATTTAGATACTAATTAGATATTAATTAGATTTTTTTACTAAGATCAGCAATTCTTTGTACACATGGACAAGAAGAGGAACTTCAGTCACCTGATGTCAATTTTTATAATGAATTGTTCATTCTCTAAAATTGAGGAAGGCCCTGGAATTCATTATCTGCATCATCAAGCTTGTTTCCTCAAAAAACGTCCCCTACCCCTACCAAAAAAAAAAAGAAAAGTCTCTGGAGTTTTTTCTACCTCTTTACATCACGCATAAATTCCACAACACATAATAATATACTTCACTGCACTGCAGGAAGAGGCAGGATTAGATTTGGCTGATATCCTCTCCTGGTTCAGAGGACTTTTCTCACAGAACAACACATTCATCTTGAGTTGGAGGTTTCCGGTATGGGTGGTTTGAGGAAGAATCCACGCCACCAGGACTTGTAGCCAGCTGGAAACAATACAAAGGGTGCAAGAGTGAGTCTAAGCTGCTGCATGCCAGGGAAGCACAGTGGAGATGACAGCATTAGCATGGAAAATGGCAAATAAACAAGAAGCAAACATCCCAAACAAATTCCTCTGAACTTTTTGCTACGGGCTACAGGGCAAGCAGGATTTCCAGCAAATGCGGAGCTGGCTGGGCAAGAGACAGACCTGCCAGTGGAATGTGGAGAGAGCTTTCCTTCTTGTCATTCAGCCACATCATACCAGTGCAGCAGATTGGCTTCCAGGCTGCAGATAGATACAGCAGCAGCACTGGTGCTGTGGAGTTCCGTGCTCGCCAGCCCCAACAGCCCACCTGAGAGGTTTTGGCAAAAGAGAGTGAGCTCTGCATTGGATTTTGAGCTTTGCTCCTAGCACTGACTGCTGACTGCTCCACTCTCCCCAGCTGCCTGCACGGATGAGCACAGTGTAGCTTAGGTGAAACCCAACGGACACATCAGGTCCAGCTACCAGTGCAGCTGTAGTCTTCATACAGAATTTCAGGACTGAGGCCACTGATTTTGTGTGTTACCTTGGCACCAGAGAAGCCCAGGTGTCTCTGTCTTCCCAGATGTTGAGCTTGATGCTTTCCAGATGACATCTTGACCGCTTTACTGATCCAGTCACCAGGGCTGGATTGGCTTCACAGTTCATCATGCCAAAGCGTGTTTGCTGAGCCCAGTATGTTTTCATCACACCTTTCTCTAGCAGGTGGTGATGACAGAGGACCACTTAAGCCTGTTGCAAACAAAACTGTCAAGCTATTAACTCAACCATTTAAGAAAGAGAAATAAAAGGCAGGCTGAGCTGTCTGACCAGGGCCAGTGCTCTCTGCCATCCCAGGCAACAAGAACCTGACAAGCCTGCCCTGCTGGCACAGGATCCCCCTCTACCTGCAGCTGTGACAAGCTTGCCCATCTTTGGGATGGTTAGAAACATTGACCTGCTCCAGAAAATTGGTCATCACCTGTAATCTAATGTCCCGGTTTGGGCTAGACTTCCTTGTTTTGAGTTCTGGTCCAATATAATTATTAGGACTAGAAACATTGACCAAGGTACATCGAGGTATATCGGTCCCTCGACCCTTAACAAGAGGAGAAGTGTTCCTTTTCAGACTGAACTACTGCTTTGCAGGTTTACTGTTTCTACGGAGAAGCGTGTTTCAGCATAGCGATCCTTTTGCAGCAAATATAGGCACCAATCTTGTGCCTGTATTTCAGTTGGTTTACAAGTTCTTGTGGCTTTCACAAGCAATGTATCAAATTCTGTTCAACTCAACCTTTCCATTGCATTGAATTTCCCTTTGGTGGGATGCTGCAGTTTCATCTGCCTTTTTCTTGATCTACCTCACACTCAACTACCCTGGAATTGGGGGGAACGTTTCACTCTACAGGAGCATAAAAATCGATTTCCCTCAGCTTCCATTTTTAAAAAATTTCTTCTGCCCCAGAGAAGTCTTGGTGCACAGTAATTTGACTATATTTAAAGTAGGGAAGTTCCTCTTTCACATGGAAACTACTGTTTTGCTCACAGTGGGACATTCAGCAATCATTTCTTTTCTTTATGACCTGCTTTCTAGACGACTCACCCACTTTGTCTGACCTCTGCTGTTCAATCTTCGTTTCACTAAGGGAAGACAGCACAAGATCACCCGTTTTAGCAACCCACCTCTCTTCATAATGGCCTGTGATTTATACCTTTTGGTTTTCACAGCGCTCGCCAGCATTAGCTGCAAAGCATCCAGAGCTGCAGAGACAATGTGTGCAGAGGTGAGTGACAGCCGCCGGTCCCTCATGAGATACAGGAGCTATGTACAGTCTCTGGTGAACACTAGCCTGCTGATGTCTGCCTGTTTTCAGTTCCCCAGGGGGATCTGAAGGCCTTTATCAGAGAAATGAGGCAGGTGTCCTGAGACGTGCTCAGGGACATCAGTCACTGTCTTTTCTCTTCCGCACATGCACACATCTGTGCACCCTCACCCTCTCTCCTACTTCTGCTGGGGACTTTGGGAACCCATCAAACCAGAACCGGACTTCACCTCCCAGAGAGCTTGAAGGACAATAGTTTCAGAAGGATGTTTAGGAGATATCAGAGCTAGACAGAGGACAGATGATAAGGATTTTGCCTCTTGTGCTGTGTCCTCCATACAGGAATTTGTGCACGGTGGTGGCATGATGGTGTCTCTATTTGCCATTTGGTCGATGTGTGATACCACATGAGAATAAGTAAGAAAGTATCAGGGTTTTTCCAGGGGCAGGAGAAATGGCTGACCCACAAAATTTTATTCTCCTCTCCTTGGGAAAAAAAAAAAAGGCAAGGATTTTGATTCAGGGAAGAAGCACCATGGAAACACATCCCTACTCAGCACACTTTAAGGGCTAATAGTAAATTCCTCAGTGAATTAAATGTACAAATCCCTGAGTGCTCAGAGTTGCATGGTGGGATCCTCTAGAGATGGCTCCTCAGCTCCTCAGCTACCCGCAAGAGCCACTCCATGTCCCAGAGTGTGTGGAGAGAGCTCCTTTACTCAGTGTTTTATGTGAATGGTAAAACACAGACATTGTTCTCATTTATAGTGACAGCTAAGGATTTTTTATCTGCCTAAACCACACACCACAGCAGTCAGCTTCACGAGTTCTTCTTTGCTTATCAGTATTGAAAGCATCAGCTTTTCTAAGTCTGTAGTTGGCCATTTCTGTAGTAACCGGCTGTGTATTATTTCGGTACTTCTAGGCTGGACCTGAGGCCTGGTGCTATGGCCATGTGCTGTCACAGCAGGTACCGGGCTGGCTTTCTGTCAAGCGCCCACACATGGGGGACTCAGCCATGGGCAGAGCTGGCTGATCCCTCCCTGCTAGTGCTCTCCCCAGTGCTGACTGACCTAGCATGCCAGGGAAAGCAGGATGGTGGAGGAGCAGCACAGCCCACCCACATGGGGCATTTTGTGCCACTTCCTCCCAGCTGTCACACTACTGACAGCTTCTCTCTGCCCCTGCCCACTGGTGTGGGGCCCTGGCATTCCCCTGGCACCCTGCAGTTAAACAGGATTTGTGCTTAGAGGAAAGGAAGAGAGTGTTCACCCTATCCAGCTTGCGGCTTACAACACATGCTGCTCTTCTTCCCCCTTCAGGAAGGCTACTGAGTGCCGTCACTGCCCGCCTGCCTCTCCCAAGCCACAGACAGGCAAAGACATGGTTTGGTCTCAAACATTGACAGTCCCACATGAACAGGAAGACCTGTGCTCCGTGCATTGTTGCCCCGGGTCCACTCACGTGCACCTCAACAAAACCCCAGCAGGCCACATGCTCCCGTGCCACAGGGCACACATGTGCAGTGCTCACTGCTTGTCACAGACCCCAAGCTGCAGTGCATTTCTCTCTGGGCAACCCACTGCTCCTATGCTTGCTTTCTTCTGGCTAACAGCATAGCTTTGAATCTAATTCAAATGGTCAGATTGGCCAACTGTGCAATATGTGCGTTACTTCCCCAAAACCAGAACTCTCTGAGTTCTCTGGCAGGATATTGCCAGAGCTGCCAGCTCCCACGTGGCCTGAGGGTTCATGTCCCTCCCAGGCTGCCTCCTTGCCCTTTGGGAGCAGGGCTGGATGTAGAGGAGGCTGACACTGCGCTGGCTGTGCCCACACTTCTCATCACAGCTTGGCAGTTGGGGTGAGTGTGATGCTCTGAGCATCAACACTGTCTCGAGCAGCACAGCCAGCTATTTTGGGGCAGCTCTTTCCTGCATGCCATAGTCCCAGGCTCGGTTGACTTCCATGCTATCACCAAGGCAAAGGTAGGTCAGGCTTGTTTAATGAATTTCCCTGGTATCCACAGAACAGACTTCACCATATAACAGATTGATTTATTTTCAGTGAAACTGAAAAGCCGTCACAGAAATTTTAAAGTCTCGGACCATAACAGATGTGATTTTTGTCTACCCTGAGCTGAAACTTCCCATCATCCTCTCGCTGGAACACGTAACTGCAGTTCAGGTCCAGTTAGTCTGGGCATATTCCTTCTAGAGACATTCACGGGCCTGCTCTTTTTTACCTCCTTTCTGCAAAATTTTCTGAAGACTTGTCTTAAAATAAGCTTCTTTACAAGATTCACGGAATTCGGAATATAAAACTACCTTGTGGGGATTCTTTCTTATGGATTAATAATTCATCCAGAAGAGTAAACAATTCTCATATGTGCTAACTTTGATAAGAAAGTACTACAGATGAGACACACTTCAAATCAGTATAAGATTTCAATCAAAGAGACTCAAGGCATTCGCTTGAAAAAACACACTCCACAAAACCCCAGGGCTGTGCATTGCAAGCCTGTGGTGAGGCTTCCTAGGGTTCTGGCTGATGCATTTTCAAATAATTCAAAACTCTGTTTTTCGGGAGTTTTTTGAAGAGCCACGATTTCCTTGATTTTATAATCACAGTGCATACCTCTTGCAGTTTCACTACGTATTTTCCACAGATTAGAGCAAATAAAAGCTACAGCTGTGAAGGTTTAGGACTGAGGGAGGTTCCTGAAGAACTACCTGTCACCACAGAAATCCTTGACTTCAGCTTCAACGTGCTCCCTTCCCTCCAGAATTCAACCTTCTCTGAGCTGAAGTCTCTCCTCTACTTGGACTTAACAAAGTATGGAAGGAGCATCCTCACTTCTGCACACCAGAGCAGTGAAAAACCCTGCCCCTACCAGAGCCAGAGGCTTCTGCAGTGCACCACAGCTGCACCTCCCTGCCTTCACAGGGAAACTACCAGCAGCACTTGCAGGCAGCTGATGAAGTATTTTTCTAAGCACAGACTGATGCGCTTGGACAATATCTAGGCTTCTCCTCGGATGACAATCATTTGTGGGACAGTGGGTGAAATGTATGTTTTCCAGATGTTACTGATAATAATAGAGTAGTGAGAGCAAAGTCACTATAGCAATTTTAAACTAATTTTTCTATAAAGAC
>NW_010392450.1:4426-6385 GCF_000710305.1 Buceros rhinoceros silvestris | reverse complement strand
ATTGGTCCCTAAAACCTAGGTAAAGATGGGTTTGGCCCTTGGAAATGCCTTAATTTTATTTAGCTGGACACTAAAAACCTTATGTCTTTCCGACTTCCTCCTCACACTCATCATTTCAGGGCAGGATTTTGTTCTCACCAGGACCTCGCATTTAAATATGAACTTATAAGCACCAGGGAAGCATTACTGGAAAAAAACCAGACACTTTTTGCCTGGTGAAGTCAACTGATGATGAGTTTTTACAGATATGAAGCGCAGTCTGGTTTGTCATGATAGAGTTTTGTGATACAGGCCTCTGACGCTGGTTTCTGTTGCTTTCTCAAGGTGTCAAATCAACTGGGTGTATGACGGTGCCTTTCACAGCAAGAGGCAGTTGAAAACAATTGTGCTTACAGGAAACCTGCTCGTGTTTCTGTCTGACAAGGCATTCGCTGGCCCAAGGTCCCTCAAGCAGCTTGTCTTAACACAGACGGGAATAACCAGTATGTCCTTTATTCCAATGACAAATTCGGGCAGTTTGGATACCCTCATCTTGGGTAGCAATCACATCTCTTCACTGCAGCTTCCTCCTGACTTTCCCACTCAAAATCTCAGTTACCTTGACTTTCAAATGAACAACTTAAGAGCAATCACAGCAGAAGATGTCTGCGTTCTGCAGAAGACCAGCAATTTAACTCTCATCTTTAAAGGCAATGACATTGCATACCTTAAACCTGGAGCTTTCCAGTCCCATTTCTACAATTTGGACTTTGGGGGCTGTACTGACATCCCTGGGGTCCTGGCAGGGATACAGAACTCCACAGCCCAGACGCTTTGGCTGGGAACATTTCATGGTGTGGAGAAGGAGCCCTGCATAAGCTCAAATATTTTACAAGGCCTCTGTAATATCTCTGTCAAGGATCTCTATCTGCAGCTACGGCACTTCAGAAACCTAAATGCCGACATGTTTCAGTGCTTGACTGGGCTCCGAAAGCTGGACCTAACTCAAACCCACATCAGCGCATTGGCCCCTTGCATCCATGGCATGAGGTCGCTGGCAGAGTTAGTTCTCAATGCAAATTCCTTTGAGCACCTCTGCAACATCAGCCCTGGTGCTTTCCCCTCCCTCACCCACCTCCACATCAAGGGGAACTTGTGTGTCCTGCAGCTGGGCTCTGGCTGTTTGAAGAAACTGGCAAAGCTTCAACATCTTGATTTAAGTAAGAGTCGTGTTGAAAGCTTTGACTGCTGTAACGACGCGCTGAGTGGTCTGAGCAGTCTTCAGTACCTGAATCTGAGCCACAACAGACAGCTCCACCTCCAAGATGTGCTCATAAAGGACAGTGCTAACTTGGAGCCGCTGGACCTAGCTTTCACTCCTCTTCATGTCAACGCTTCACAGGGTCCTTTCTGAAATTTGCACTTCCTGCAAGTGCTGAACCTTTCCTCTTCCTACATTAATACTAGCATTCAGCATCTCTTTCAAGGCCTGGAAAACCTCATACTCTTGGACCTTAGTCAAAATAACTTTGAGTCAGGGATCATGCCAAAGGACAAACTGTTCCAACAGCTATCCAGTTTAGAGGTGCTAATTTTATCATCCTGTTGGACTGACAGCAATAAGTGACCAAGCATTTCGCAGCCTTAAAAAATTACGGCATGTTGATTTGAGCCACAACAAACTTACTGCATTCAGCACAGATGCATTTTCAAACCTCAAGAGCATCTATCTCAGTTTTGCCCACAATAGGATCCGTATCGTATCATGTGACAAGTTAGCATCTCTAGCTGGCCACTGCCTCATCAATTTAAGTTACAATCCCTTGGACTGCACCTGTTCCAATATTGGTTTAATCACCTGGTACAAGGAGAATCTAGATAGAATTGAAGACCTTGAAGGAATGAGATGCTCCGAACCCAAATCACTTGCTGGGGCTCAGCTGGCCACAGTTTCACCCTCCTGTGGGATCTACACAGCAG
>NW_010392450.1:0-4312 GCF_000710305.1 Buceros rhinoceros silvestris | reverse complement strand
CATTTGTCCTGGCTATTCTATCCTGTGCTGCCGTCTTCATTTGGGGTGCTCGCTATTTCAAGCAAAATTACCAGCAAATATAAGTTTATGATGGAGACATAGAAAAGATCTACAGCAACTGTACTACGATGAAAGACAACTTAATGGTTTTGTTCATGACTTGTACTTTTTTAACTTTTGTGATGCCCTTTCCAGTTGTATGATAACTTCCAGAAAAATAATGAAAAAATTTTATCTGAGAACTGGAAAAATAAATTATGACCTGATTCTTGAACATTAGTATCTTCTCTTGCAGAGAAATCCCAGTTTAACTCAATGGGAGCCCTGGTGTCACAGCTACTATGGTTCATACACCTGAGAAAGGGAAGAACTAAGGACCAAAATACAAACTTTTTTCTCTTTGAAAAAAAGACCAAACCACCCTCACCACTCCCACAAAACAAAAAAAAAAAAAAAAAAAAAAAAAAAAAAAAAAAAAAAAAAAAAAAAAAAAAAAAAAAACCAAACCAAAACAAACAACCAACCCTAGACCAACCAAACCCCCACCCTCTATCAAATGCCCTTGATAAACATTGTTGCTTAAGCACCCCACTCTGCTAAAAAGAAAAAAAAACCTTCTGTGAAAAACAGGTACAACACTCATAGTCACATAAGATGCACTCCTGCAGTACTGACGGAAACAGCCTGTATCACCTCTCTGATTGCTTTAAAATAATTTTGATACTTAGAATGCTCCTGGCCATTGAACATCTGTCTTTCCATCTCTCACACTGGGGCAGACCCTGCTCTTACACTAGACTCCAGAGCAAGCAGCAACTAGCAATAATTTCAGCTTTAACCTCAAAACTTGTAGATTTGGTCAAGAACCTGCAGGTGCTTGGCACTATGTTTGTTTGCACAGGGCAAAAACCCCAGTGCCAGCAGCCATGCGACTTCCCTGTGCTAGCCCAAAGTGCATGGCTTCATCCGGCAGCAATCCAAAAGAGAAAACTAGAGGCTGCAAAGGGGGTGGAGCAGTGGGGAGCTGCAACCTCATCCCACAGGTGCTCCTGGTACAGACAGCTACTTCACGTTGCTTGTGACATCCCTGTGTCACAGAGGATGAGTCTCTGTGCTCCAATGGGATATGCAACAGGAGGCAGGAAAAAAAGATAGACTTATTAATATTATTAAACAACCAAATCCTTTCTATGCCATCATGTGTGAATAAACCCAACAGCAAGAACAGAATATGTGCTACCATAGCATGATTTACGCAATACTGCTTTGGTAACAGGCTAACCCAGACATACAAACACAACCTTCTCAGAGGTCTGTCATCACGGCAGAGCATGCACCACATGGAGTCTCACCCACCCTAGCAAGGCTCCTTGGTGTGTTAAAGCTGAGAACTGTGGTTGCTCACTGAGGCGTGGAAAGCGGTATCTCTCTCAACACTTCCCATGTGAGATTCCGCATTCAGCTTCAGCTTCTGCTCCAAAAGTACTTCCTCAACATTTTTCTCTGTAACGTGCTGACTAGCTAAGATTTCAAAGATCCCTGCTGGATTAGAAAGGTTTCGCTCATCTCTGAAGATACTGCTGACAAGAATCCCTGCTCGCTCTTCTCAAGTAAGAAATACTTCTCTTACTTGAAAAGCCCCGTTTACTGTCTTTTAGCAGATTGGACTAACACAGCATGGATTCTTGCAGCTTTCAGATGCCTTTACATCATATACACCACCTGCCATAACCCACAGCTTCTCCTCCTCCTGCTTTTGTAGCTATGTGCTGCCCAAGAACAGAGGATTTAAACACCATCAGATTCTGACATGCTGCCCAGTAGCATGGCATAGACTCATGGCGCAGACACCAGTCAGCTAAAGCTCAAAGACAGCTGAAAAGTCAAAGTGGTGAACGTGTTCCTGTGCAATATATATGTTTGCGCACGGAGTATTAGGTACACTTTCCTGCGGCATAAGTACACTTTTCCCTCTACACAACTTGTTTTATCTTCATCTCTTGTCATTTTAATTTTCTCTTTCATTCACTTCACAACGTCATCTCTGCTCTCTTACTTGCCTGTAAAACACCATTCGTTGGACACTGCGCAAACAACACTACTGAAGAGCACTCACTGTATGTTTCATGATACGCAAATCCTACATGGAATCATAGAATCACAGAGTGGTTTGGCTTGGAAGGGACTTTCAAAGGCCACCTAGTCCAACCCCACCTGCAGTAAGCAGGGACATCTTCAACTAGATCAGGTTGTCCAGAGCCCTGTCGAACCTGACCTTGCATGCTTCTGGGGATGGGGCAACTGCCACCTCTCTGGGCAATATAGGGACTGATTTTTCTGAAGAAAAATTTTTATATGGCTATAATACACTAAAATGTCCAGATTATACATTAAAACATTTTGAAGTCCAAAGATTCTGTCTTCTGGGATTACTTAGCAAGGAAAAGCAATGGAAAGAGAGAGTAGGTTTATTTTCCTTTATAAAACTTGTTTATCCAGTCAAGCTCTGATCTGATGCAGTCCTTGGTTTCCAGGCAGGATTTTATCTCTTTTTCAAATACAGCTGGAGAACCAGCACCAAAGAGAACAAGGAAATTGCCTGACGTGAATGGTACCCAACAGGACTGAACTCACCACCATCCTTGCTCCTGGGCTGCAAATGTCACTGTAGTCATGGTACAACACAAAAATGCAAAATAGAATTTGTTATCAGTGTTTACACAGGAAAGAAACTTGAGCAGATCTTAGTTAACAAGTCACATATCAGAAGCTGGTAAGCACTTACTTTTATTTCAGCTGGACAAACCAAAACTCAGAGCCAAGTTCTTCCTTCCCCAACTGCTTAAACAAGATACTATCAGCAGGATGCAAAGTTTTTGAAAGAGGATTTTACTCTGAACAGGATAGTTGAACAGACAAATTTCTAAATCTGTCCACTTAAAAAACCCCCTCCTTATGTTGATGATGCATCTATTGAGAACTTTCTCTCATTCACTAGACTTGTCTGTATTGTCTGCAGGTGAGATCCCTTGTCCTCCTCCTCATCTGGCAAATACAATGGCAATTCTTCTTCCCTGGCAGTAGATAACATCCTTCTCCAGCAAATCTCTGGCATCCTTTTACCCCTTTATCCAACTCACACCTGCATTTTGAAGGGCTAGATGTGTACTAGAACCTACCTACATTGTTACTGTCTTCTTAAACTGCAGCCCTCTCTACTCTTCCTCACAGTCCCAACTTTTTGCAGCTTGTAACATAACCTCTAGCATCACTTCCTATCATCAACTCATTCAAATCCATCCTTGGCAGATGTCTGGGAGATTCAGCTGGTCAGTGCTACTCAGATACTATACTGTAGATACAGACAGTGGAAAGAAAAACTGTCACTAACACAAGCCACGAACTGGAACATGCATCCGTGTACCCTCTAGTATCTTCCCATCTTGCTATTTATTCTTTCTCAACTGCCATCTGACCTACCATCCAAATTAAAGCTTGACATACCTGTTAAGTCTTGCAAACTACACAAGGAGAAAATATGTGTGTCTAAAGGAGCAGAGCAAACTGCGAGTTCTCTGCTGAAGAAGGGAGCTCATGTTTCCATTTGAGACCATGACAGCATTCCCAGACCAAGCTGAATTGCAGCTGCTTCTTACAACAGTAAAAGTGAGGATGCCAGATATAACACGAGTAACTTTTCTCTCCTGACTTCTTCCTCAATGCAAACTCCTTACACCATGCTTTTCCCCTGGTCTTGAACTCTATGATAGAGACTCACTCTGAACATGCAGGTTTCTATGTCTCTCCAGACAGAGGTGGCTGTTGCTGTCCACAGCCAGAGATGGCACAGCAGGTGGAGCAGCTAGATCCAGAGTCAAACCTCAAGTCGCTTCCATTCCCTGAGCTGCTGGATCCTGCTTTCCTCTCCTCAACTCATCACAGCTACTGCCCATGCACCAGTTTTCCAGAATACCTGCCTTCGGCTGATTTGCAACACAATGGAAAGGTTGGGGGTGACCTGCGGCTCCCTGTGACCTAATGGTTTCAAACAGAGACCACATCAGCAGAAGTAATGCCATAACACTGCTGCACTTGGTTTTGTACAGAGGAAAACCATGGAGAAAACAATACAGTAGTAAAATGGGAACACAAGTAACACCCTGCCAGGCAGCTGTGCACAGCTGCCAGCAATGGAGAAGCAAAGACGTGTATTTTAATAGACACTGCTCCTCTGCAAGAAGTGGAAAGATGAAAACCAGGGGAACAATAGTCCTGCCCTGTTGCTCCTGCTGCCAACGGGATTTTTTTTCTA
>NW_010392449.1:342-770 GCF_000710305.1 Buceros rhinoceros silvestris | reverse complement strand
CCGGGGGGCCACCGAGTAACTTCTACCTTCCGTCATCCCGTGAGGAGATCAGTCTCCACGGGGAAAGGAGCCTGGAGTGGTTGCTCTTCATCTCAGGCAGCTTCAAGCCTACACTTTTGGTCTGTATCCATGTGTAAAGGAGCATTTTCTTTTGTCTGTAACTGGTCACGCCAAGAGGTCGAACATCCCCACCCCTGTTTACGTAAGAAATTGTGTATGACGCAGGTCTGGATCTCTGCTGTGGACAGCTACGGGCACCTAGAGCTGTGTGTGATGTACTGGAGTTACTGGGTGATTCATCTCCTTGGGAAAGGGTGCCAGGGCTTGTCCCTTCCATGTCCCTCTGCTGTCCTGCCTCCAGGCAGCAGAGTCCCGATAGCAGGAGGAGCGCTGAAGGGGACGGGAGAGCAGCAGACCGAGGGGAGGGG
>NW_010392449.1:0-274 GCF_000710305.1 Buceros rhinoceros silvestris | reverse complement strand
CCCTTCCATGTCCCTCTGCTGACCTGCCCCCGGGCAGCAGGGTCCCGATAGCAGGAGGAGCGCTGAAGGGGAAGGGAGAGCAGCAGACCAAGAGGAGAGTTGGCAGGCACATGGCTGGACCAGCGGCTTGTGTCACATCTTGCTTTAGCTTTGCAAGGACGGGAGGTGCCTTCTGCACTCACAGGCAGGTGGTGGGCAGTAAATCAAGTGGGGCGGCAACATCACCTACCAAATCCCCTTTGATTTTGCTCTGAGCCCCTCTGGAGTGAGCACT
>NW_010392448.1:49890-55532 GCF_000710305.1 Buceros rhinoceros silvestris | reverse complement strand
CCGTGACAACGGCAGTGAATACCGCCACTGAAAGGCCAGACCTGACTGACAGAGAAGGTACAGAGCCTCTCTAGGAGCGCTGCAAAAGTAGGTTCCCACTGAGGAGAAAAAAAAAAAAAGTGAACACCGCCACTGAAAGGCCAGACCTGACTGACAGAGAAGGTACAGAGCCTCTCTAGGAGCACTGCAAAAGTAGGTTCCCACTGAGGAGAAAAAAAAAAAAAAATAGGCAGAAAATTCTGCCATAAGATCCAGCACACACACACACACACACACACACGCACACTGATAGGAAGAAAGTGGAAAAAGAACAACTGCCTCTCTCTGAGCTACTACGGGAACGTGCTCACAGACAGAGGCTCCTCAGTTCAGACCGGAGAATGGACTCCAGAAGAGGAGCCGGTTTGAAGAAGGGCTTAAGGTCTCACAGGTTTCCTGCCCAATAACAACTTACAGGCTACCAGCAACAAAGCCTCTCCCTTCTAGCGTATTCTAGACACCTCTGTGACCAGCTTCAAAGGCGGCTGGGTAACTATTTCCCCATTTCAGTCAGGATACCAAGCCATTCACTACAGATTAGCCGAGCTCCAGCAGAGAAACAACTTGACGAGTCAGGAGCTGCAGCAATACATGTCAAAGAGATTGAATTCCACTTTCATATCGGTACAGAAGACGACAGTGCATGATTATTGCTTGGAGCGCGTGGTTGTTTAGGGGATAATGCTTGCACCTTAACACGGAGAAGTAATGGAAATTGTCTGTCTTGTTCTCATTCTTCTCGAGACAGTCACTCGTGATACGTCTTGTTACTCTGCCAGGTCATTACTCTCTTCAGGCTCCTTAAATATCACCTGTCCAAGTTGACAATACATCTCTCCGACGATGACATTATGCTTTGTCCCTTGCTAAATAGCTAGACGCTCACTTTAACAGGGTTGAAAAGTTACACTTTACTTGCAGAAATTAAAACATTACAGGCTAGCCACGACGTTCGAGCTCTGCTCCCCACTGCTGCCTGCCTGCAAGGATGCTTACTCTGCAGCAGCCCGGGCTCAGGCTCTTGTTCCTCGTAATGAAGACTACTCCTGAAATGGCTAAATTCAAAGAGACGGGTTCAATTATTAAAAGTTCAAACAAAACAAAAAAGCATATTCAATGACTCACGTGTTCTTTTAAAGGCCATCATATCCTCTGAGAGGAACTTCTATCACAGAAGTTGCCCTGCTTTGAGAACCCCATTTTCTCTCCCCAGCAATTATCCTGCGCAGAGAACAACTCCGCAAACCCTGCTCCAAAACGCAAACCTTCGGCACCAGACAGGGGAGCTTCCTCACGACCTATCAGCGCTGTGTGATACTCAGCCCCACTACAAGCCTGCGCCAGCGGGGTGAGGCATAGGACAAAACCCAGGAAGGAGGGCAGTGAGAGTAATAATAGGGTATTTAAAACCAGATTCTGCAATCCAAGGTTGAAAAACCATTGTAAAGGCAACAAGGTTTCTGTAGTTGTTCTGCCTTATTGAAATTGCTGCGTATTTGTTTCCCGGCCTGTCTAGTCAGGTGGAAGGAAGCATCTCCATCACACCTGAGAGCCTGGGAGAAAAAAAAAAAACCCACACATGGGCACATAGGAAATGTCCAAGAGATTAGTTTTAGGAGAACAAAAGCCTACAACAGAAGCTCCTAATTTTCTAATTCAAGTCTGTCCACAAGGCAGACTTTCGGAGTGCACTGAGAAAGCACGGCTCCCCCAGAACCGGCTCCCCAGGGGGCACAGCAGTCCAGCCAAAGCTTCGCCCTGCAGAACCACAGCACCTCTTCTTCCAAGAGATCTTTACATCACCCAGAGTCACCACCGAAACCGTTGCACAGACTCAAAATTCCCACCTTAAACTTACAGGCAGGAAGCTGATCTGTGAAGGCAATATGGAAGAATGGGACCACTTTTTGCTTCCACTGTGGGAACCAGATCAAATTAACGGAGAGGAAAAAACCTGTTTCTGAACTGGCTTAATTTAAAGCACACGACAACTAGTAAATTCAGGACTAAATAATTCACAGTAAGACATAAAGATCATGGTTATATATGTCTATTGATTTCTATACAATATTACCCTTCTATATTTTTTCCCCCTCATTGTATAAACTCTGGATATATGCTCCGACTATACCCACCAGTAAAGTGACAATGAAGAACATCCACCACCTATTTGTCCTTCAAACAGGCATTTTCTACCTTTTCCAATTACCATTAGGCAAGATAAGTCATATCTACGAATGTTTTTACTTCTTTCTTTTCTGTATAGGTTCTTACACTATACTCGTGACCGTATGACCTGCGACCCTTCCACAGGAACATTACCCGATGGGAATAAGCACTACAACAAATTATTCTTTCCCTCATCCACTGTTTAGTCGGCAGCAGCCGTAGTTTTGCTTCTAACTTTTAAATTGTGTTTCATGGCTGAAGGGAAGGAAGAGCTGGGGTGGGGAGGGAGGTGTGGTTGTGTTCCAAAAAACCAAAAAGCTGAGCAACAGAAAAAGAGAACTTGGTAAAGGCAGCCTAAGATGTCCTAGAGGTGAGGTGGCACATACGCACAAAAAAGGAACATGGTCAGCTAGCACGATCCTTAATCATGGCCATTTCGAGGATGAGAAACAAGTGCTAAGCCAAAAAAATACATTAATCTCTGCTGATTTCTGTACAGTGCGACTGCTGAGTTCTTCCCACACTCCTCACCCTACCCCTTGCTGTATCAAGTCGCCACCAAGAGTAGATGCCGCATGAACAGACACAACAAAACGTTGGTCACACTAAGAGCTGGACGCAAAGTATGTTTATTTTCAAGGAAGGGGTCCAGCCACAAGACCACAAAAATTATATGAGTTGCAAAATTTGTCATTGAATGAATAAAAATGTCTTCTCTAACATACAATCTTCCTTGTAAGAACTTTTAATTGCAAACTATTTATCTGTGCAAAGCATTCAGATAGATAAGATCAAGATCTCACTGCAGCCAGCACAGTAAGAGAAGTGTTTGCTCATGAGGTAAATGAAGATGAGAGAAATTGCTGGGGAAACACATATACTGTCCTGCTTCTCTAACGGCATCGGGTCACAAAGTGAACTGATTTGTCAAAGGTGACAAAACAGCCACAAACAGAAAGCAGCTTTCTGGAATGACAGTTCAGTGCTGTCTTGGAAGGTGGTTACTTGGAGGAAATAGGGTGCAAGTGAACTAGTTTAGTCATTTGTGATCATCTGACCCACTATGAGCTGTACCCTGCGAAGGCAGCACATCGTACTCCCAGCGGCTGCCCGTGCCCTGACCTTTCAGCCTCATCGGTAGAGTCCGTTTCGCGCACAAAGGAAGGTACGTTGTCAAATGTATTCTCACCAGCCCCTCCCACTGAGAACAATTCCCTAAAATACAGGTAAGACACTGCAAACTGTGTACTTATGGTGCTGTTAATATCTGAAATGTTTAATTATCTGAATGACAACTAAACCATGCTGCCATTTCCAAGGGCAATGAAATAGCTTTGAGCAATTAATGACCTGGAAAACAAAAATGCATAAAACGAAACTCTGAAAAGGTAACATGAACTGAAAAATACTGGTACATCCCTCAAAAGGTGGGCTCTTTCCACAGTAGGGTTGGGGATGTGAAACGAGGACAATAAATTCCAGCCTCATGAGAAATCACTGCCTAAATCACATCCGCGTCTCTAAAATCAGTGTTAATTGTGGTTACGTCACACCTAACAAGATTTTGTTTCCAGATTTTAAGATTCTGCCAGAATTCTTTTGCTGTGGTTTCCTAACGCTCCCGACAAGACCCTCTTGTACCACTCCACCCCTTTAACCCTACGGAGCAGAACGCTACCACAGATTTGGGATGGGGTTGGAGAGCGGAGGATAAAGGGCTTTAGGTCAGAAGGAAACTAAGTTGGTAAGCAATTTCAAATGTGCACCTTCAACAGCTTTAAAACATTCTCCAGTACTGAAGAGAAGGGAGAAATTTTGCTCTAGCTTACGCAGCCAAGGACGACACAGGGGCTCTTTTAGTTCCAGTGCCCAAGCGACAGCCCCGGTGGCCAGTGATGCCCACGCTGTGGCAGCCCACGCCAAGGGCCCAAGCCCTTCTTTTCCCCATGCTGATGGCTTTGCTTTTATCATACTGCAGCTGCAAACAGAGATTAGCATCGCTCCATCCACACCACTGACGATCAGCATCCCAATCCTTTTTTAGAGAGTGTTTTTTCTACCACTTCCATAATCATTTGCAATTTGCTGGGTTTATCACAGTTACATTTTCTTTATAAATTACATGAGATGGTTCCCGATGCGACCCGAACAGAAATGTTTATTCAATACATCCACAAAACGGCTTTTAGATAGATCAGCCAGCTCTTCTCCATTGGAGTTGATTTTATTCTGGTTTCTTAATCAAAATGTCTTATATCAAATTAAATGCATTACAGAAGAACGATATCATCTTTATTAACCAAATCTGTAATCTAATTTTTAAAAATCAAGTTATTCTGACAAGATCGGTATTCCATAAACCTGTTGACTGTCTCTAATTATATTACTTTCTTAATTCTTCATTAATCAACCCTTGTATTGGCTGTTCCACTATTCTGTTTAGAATTTAAGTCAAGATGACAAGCTTTTAATTAATTGGGCAACCCCAGTCCTTCATGTCAGTATTTTTAATGCTTGTTTTCAAGTCATCTGGAACTTTCCAAGACTGCTACAGATTTATTTTTTTTTTAATTTTTTAAATTTTTTTAAAATAATTTCCAAAACTGCTACAGATTTTTTTTTTTTTAATTTTTTAAATTTTTTTTTTAACAGTAAACAAAAGCAGGGAATGTTAAGAATCTTGACAAGCTATTTTAGGCTTCTGGACCTACTGTTCGCCTGAGGTGTAACCTGACATCAGCAGCTGCTTAATACGCTCCTCAACTTCTTGTTATAATAGAAGCTATTGCACCATACCATACAAAAGCATCACCTGGTCCACTCCCCCTCTCCGCACTAGCAGGAGGATACACTGAGAAATAAAACTAAGGAAGCAAGCTTCACTTAGTCCTGCCTCACACAGTCGAGGTTCAAATTTGGAAAGAATTATGCTGCCAACTTTTAAAATGAAACAAAACTGAAGAAAAACTGCAAAGCAAACAAGAATTAAATGAACACCAAAGATCCATCTGGCAGAAGGAAGCCCCAAGAATCAATGTCAGTAAGAACCAGGGCTCTCGGGAAGGCTGTCCTAACCTTGGGAGGGTATTCACCCGAACCTCATCCAGACCACAGGCTAGCACAAATGACATTGTATTTCTCTGTAATGGCTTTGGAGGAGAAAGACATACGGGATGGGGAGAGAGAGAGTAATGAATGCATTTGGGAACCTCATAAACATCCTTTCCCCCAGCACACGCTTCTGGGTACTGCCTTCCTCCTCCACCCTTCCACATCCACCACTTCTGCTACTCACAGCCCTCCCTCCCTACTCCACACTACACCGGCGATAGTGCCAAAACAACAGTGAAGAATTAGAATGCTGCCGAAACTGTACGTTTAAGTGCTGCAATGACCAGAGCAACTTTCAAAACCTCATTAAATTTTTTCCTGCT
>NW_010392448.1:48764-49757 GCF_000710305.1 Buceros rhinoceros silvestris | reverse complement strand
TAATAGAGTGATAAATGAAAGTACAATAAAAGCCGGCTCTAGAAGAGAGGGAAGTTTGGGTTTTTTTTTATTTAGGTACTTACCAATTCTCAAACACTATAAAAGTAATATTGCACTCATAAACAGTCGAGAGATCTTAATTATGAAAGCAAACTAAATTAAAGTATCAAGCATACTAATGAATCATACCAAAGAATTTATTTATTTCAGCCAAAATTAAAGACAGAAGCTGCAGTTCAAAAAAGAGCTGCAGTCTTCTGAAAGAGTAAGATTATCTCAACCCACAGTCATGTTCTTCAGGGGGAACACAAACTGTGAACACCAGTCCCCAGACTCTGGAGAAGCTATAATCAGGCTCTGAGTTATCTGGCCTGGGTTCACCCACAGCACGTTCGAGTGCTGCAATATGAATTATTGCCCCCGTCCGTTCTCTCACAGCTGGAACAGGCGTCGTGGATTAATGTACTGCAATACATCATCCTGCCACAGACACTGCTCCTCTCGCAAGCGTGATCCATCGACTAGTTACATGCACTCCGGATAAATCATGACAGTCTCAGTGCTGTGGCACGCTCTGCTCAGGGAAAAGCTGCTGAACAAGCTGAGCTGAGATAGGAGATGGAGCAATTGCCTGAAAGACAGGCGAGTGCCGGATGGAGTTGGCAGCTGCCTCTTTTCCACTCCCAGCCTCTATGCCACAGGTGAAGGGGCATCCTGACCCACTGTCCTTTGCCAGAGTGAGCCACTCACTTCACCTGAAGGACTTCCCTCAGCTTGGTGGACTTTGCACCAGCTCCCTGACTGGCCACCACGATAGGTGCCAATGACCATAACCACATCTTGCTATAGGTAACTTGTCCTGCCCCACCCCCTGGTAGAGACTTCAGAAAGAAGGCAAAGGAAGAGGTCACTGCACGCAACAGCGGCTTGGAAAGGTGGGTGGCTGCACTAGAGGAACCTGCCTACCAAGGTCTGCTCCCCTCACCCTAAGTG
>NW_010392448.1:46168-48664 GCF_000710305.1 Buceros rhinoceros silvestris | reverse complement strand
TTTACTGTCGAATACGACACCACACAATAAAGAGCCAGCCATGAGCAAAGCTTATCCCACACACGGAGCACAAGAGAATTCAGGAAACCGTCTCTGGTGTAACAGGGCACTCGCAACATTGCAGGAGGGAAGTTCCCAGGTAGTGCAGAGGGAGCTTGCAGCTGCAAATACCAAAACTCATGATACTAAGCAAGGCTGAATAGAGCAAAAAACAAAAGCTGAAAACTGATTTAGGGCTGGTCAGTGTCTGAACCTGCAGTTTACTGCCAATTCTACTGAGTCATCAGCATCGCACTCCTCTGAAAAGAGGACACCATGCTCAATCCACACGGTGGGATGAGAGCGTGGCTAGGCAGCCTGCCCGCTCCCCTGCGAGGTAACTCACCCGCGCCACGGTCCTTTCTCACGGCTATAAGCCCCGTGAGGATTCTCCACGTGCTATGGGTATCTGAACAGTGGCAAGCCGCACAATAAGCGGAGCACGGTTGCCTGTGCCAGCCGCTGGTTCAAATCAGATAGCTCTTCCACGGGATGCTCTCCCACTAACAATCCTAAAGAGAATACAGTGAAGTTCCTCAGTCCAGATTTTCTCTATTGTTTAAATACCCTTTTTTTTTGGTTGTATCACAGCGAACTGATAAACCTATACGGAATAAGAGACTGGTGCATTTGGTATCTGATAGCGAGATCTTAAGCGTTTCCAATTACTACCTGGCCAAAAGCCCAGAAGCAATCAGACGTGACAAACACATTTGTAAAAACAGCAACTTGTGGTGTAATGTGGGCCCTTCTGCAACGACAAATGGAAACCCATTTTTAAAAGTACCACTTTCATTTAGTTTCAAGTTGTTCATCCTTAGTTTATTCTAAAAAAGCGTTCAACTTGTAAACAACAAAAACATGAGCAATAGAAACGTGCTCAAAATGTACTTAAGCCCCTCTTGAAGCTACATTTTAAGTCTCTAATGATACCTACTTTGAGGGAAAAAAGGTAAAGATTCTGTTTGAAACATTAAGACAACTGCTTTGCTGTAAAGGTAAATATTTTCTTTCTTTGAAAAAATTAAATTACTGAAAATTACACATTTGCCTCTACTTTTATTACTTTTCAAAGATTTAAATAATGATTTAAAGACGTACTACTGCAAGAGACATAAAGAAAGAGCACAGTGCAGTATTTTCCACAACACTCCTGTGATGTTGACTGCACCCAATTTGGCAAGCTCCCTGCCTCACATACCAACATCCTAAATTCACATATAGACCCCTCAGGAGAGCCTATAAAATCCAGCTCCTCACCTTGAACTAGTCACTCTGCAAGCGGCAAACGCAAACACCACCGACCGAAGGAGCGCCACACGCGCCCCACATCAGCACACACAGCTACCATCCTACATCATTCCTCGCACTCTGCTCATTTCCCGAATCATTTACAGTTTTTAGGTAGACAGCACATTTTAGAGCTCCAGATGGCCATTCGCGGTCAGTGACAACATCGCTGGGGTCCCTCAGTCAAAAATCCCAAGAAAACGGATAAAACCCTTAAGCTTGCTTTTCTTTTGCCAATGGTTCCCCACGTTTTGCACTTGATCTTTTTTTTGTTCGAGATGTATCAGCAGTATCCTATACTCTGCATGTATAATTTTCAAAATGAATAAATGTGCAAATAATAAAACACCCTGAGCTTGACAAAGGCCGGTGGAAAGCAGCCCACCTCCCAAGCCAGCACTGCCCCGCTGAACCAGCATCTCCTCAAGTCATGCCTTGGTAGCAGGACAGTGAAGGATAATGATTCTGAACATCATATAATCATCAATATATATTGTTCCCTTCTCAGCTCTGATAAACCTTCCCCTCCCCTTACTCATTTCATTACCCAAACATACACAGGCAATGGTTTACTAAAATCAAATCACTTGGAGAAAACACGCAGGACCCTTTCTCCAACTGCTCTACAATTCATCCTGTCGTACTGAAAATCACACCCTTGCGCTGAACTCTGGTGAAGTGAGAGCAAGCAATTCCACTGCGTATATATATTAAGCTCTGGACAGCTGAACTATTCACCTCCTTTGCCACTAAAATACCAGTTAATCATAAAGCTGGGCTGTGAGCTGTTACTCAGAAGCAGCAGCCAGTGTAAGAGAGTAACTTCTAACTTACAGCTGATAAAGCAGACTAAGCGGACTGGTTTAGATTACCACATATTTTCTACACCCCCTCCAAAGGAAAGACAATCACAACTCAGAGGATACGCTCAGGACAACACACTCCACAGCCACAGCAAACAGCTTTATGGATTACTGCTGATCACAGTGCTACCCTCTGTCTTCCCCTTCGGTTTGAAGATGCTTGCAGTATTTGGAGCCACGACACCAGGCAAGAGGTGTAGCCATACTGAAATAAAACCCCAGGTGCCCTGTGAGGATTGGTGGAGAGGAAGGATCCTTCAGCATCAGCACCTTGAAATCATTTGTGCCAAACCACTAGAAGCTG
>NW_010392448.1:43424-46018 GCF_000710305.1 Buceros rhinoceros silvestris | reverse complement strand
CATCAACTTAAGCTGTGCACAGGAATGGAAATACAAAGCATACAGCTGGCTAGCAGGGAGGATAACGTCAGAAAATAATGCTTGCTTCACACGGTTTAGTCTTCAGCCAATTAAAAACACTCCCTGGTTTCAGATATTTGACCGCTCAGCACTGTCTTTGACTGCAGACTAGAGATAAAACAACACCCAAGTTTTCTAGCAAAATGCTGTCACTCAGCTCCAGCACAGGACACATTACCTGAGAAACACCGGGCGGAAAAACAGGCTGTCAGAGGACTTTTAACTAGCTGAAGAATTATCTCTTCATTAGAAAACAATTCGGTTTAGCATTTACACTGAACGAGTCACCAGACACCAGTTTTGCTACGAGGAAGATGGAAAATTATCTAAATACCGAATAGTAAAAGTGCACATCTGATACTGAGATAAGTACCATCATTGCTCCCATTTCTCAGGAGCAGGATACATCTCCAGCAAAGCACAGGCCAACTGATCAATAATATGTTATTAAGAAAAGACAGGAAATTTTAAATACCGCATGAATAATGAAAAAAATCATTTTTAATCTTCATTTGAAAACAATGCTAATATTTGCTGGGATATTAAATCAACAGAAAGCAGGATACTAACCCATTCTTATGGGATAAGGATAGTCAGTGAGTTTGCTATTGCTGTTACTTGGAACGTGAACATTAAAAAGTCATCAAATCGATGTTCGTTAATGTGCGCTTTTTAATCTGTATAGTGAGGAGTCGAACTTCACGCTGAAAATCCCATCATTTCCCTCCACTCGCCTGGGCTGAGCAGCTCATCGATTACAGGTTGGGTCAGAATTTGAACTAATACCCACAGAACCTACCAGACAGACAAAACTGACACACAACACTGACAGAAAAGAGAGCATCTGTCCAAGATCTTGCCAGAAACGGGCGTTCGGAATAACTGAGGAATCTCCAGCAAGAAGATGGTGCTGGAGACGTCACCAAGCTCAGCACAAGAAATCACCGGCAAGCCGCTCAGACAGCACCAGCCGCGGGGACGGCAGGGTGAGCTGCTCCATCGCCAGCTTCGCCTGCCCTTAGAAACCTTCTCTTTGGAACAGACTCACTTTTATACTTGTAGTTTGCCTTTTATGAGCAAATTATTTTGAAAAACGAATGTTCCTACTGACTCGAGCTTGGGAGAGCTCAACCTGGTGCCGTCCCCAGCTCATCCCTGATGCTGGGCTTCGACCTCCACAAGCCCTTGCTGACTCACCCACTTCTAATCGAATCTGGTTAAATGTAACATTTATTTGCCCTGTTTTCATGGGATAAGGAGAACCAGTTTTACTCTACAGTACACAGCTCAAAATTTTTTTATTATTAAAATAATATTGTCACAGAAGTTTAGAGTTTTCTTCTTGAGTGTTTTTTTTTATCTGGTTCATTTCATAGTGGATTGAGTTGAAAATTTGTCTCTAGCCAGCCTAGATTTTGGTAGATAGATACATGAGTGCTAAAGTAAAAACAAATTAAAAATAAAAACCCACCCAGAATAATGTCGTTTCCTCTAAGAGGCTTCTAAAAGACATGACATAAATCACAACTTCCTTTTTTCCCTTTCCCATTAAAAAGCTTCAGTCTGTCACAACCTGAGTAAATGAAATTATATTTTTCAAGCACTGGGAAAAGATCCTGAACATTTGGGATTTGTTAGGCTCACCTCAGCCTCCTTAGAACAGAAGTTGTTTTCAAATTCCGAGTTTTTCAGAAGAATGCCTACACCAATTCAGTACAATAAATCAACACTTAACCTCACTTAGATCTCAGCAACTGTCATCTTACCTGATGCGCACACAGATCTTTTACTTCACAGGAAAAACAGACTAAATTATACATAAGATCAGAAATTCAAAAAAATAATGCCTCCAGCTGCATGCCTCAGCTTCCAGCAGCACCATGCCCAATTCAGAGAAGTCTCATTTTCTGGGATTCATAGCTATTGACCTAGGCTGCCTGAAGCTCTGGCTTCCGATCCAGACCCTGAGCGTCTTCCTTAAGCTCACGAGGGGTCATCCATGCTCGGATGAGAACACAAAGAGCCGTCCCAGCGAGCTCTGCCACCAACTTGTGACAAAAAATAATTCATTTGTATTTCTGTTTTAGATATGCACCCATATACATGACACGGAGAAATCTGCAGCTGTCGATTTCATATTATTTTATTATTATTTTTTCTTATTCCCTCATTATTTTAATGCAGTTTTGACTAGATGGTTATCAGCACCCTTCGCTAAGTCTAAGCCTAGTGCAGATTTTAAAATACTGTCAATACTGTTTAAAATACCTTAAAAATCTTGAGATGAGGGGAAAAAAGCCACAATTTAATTTCCCCTTAGTTGCCTTCCAGTCTGATATTCTCACCTGTAAGTTGTCTCCTCTGTAATTATGAGATGTAAGTATTAGCCTCCCTCTGAAGAAAGCTGACATTAAAAAGTTACGTAGCTTTAGAAGGAACAACACGTAACACGGGCTGCTGGTTCTTACTCTTCTCAGTGCTGGCCACGCCGGGGCACGCTAAAAAACCAGCAGCAGACTTAAGGGTTAAGCAGC
>NW_010392448.1:38119-43325 GCF_000710305.1 Buceros rhinoceros silvestris | reverse complement strand
AGCACATGTTTTGGTGGTAGTCATCAATATTAATAATTTGCAATTGTATTTTAGGAATTAGGAATTTTAGTGACTGTATTTTAGTTCTTGGGAGATTGTGGCATACCATCAATGGAAGTACGCTACAGTTTTTGCTAAATTCTAGTTCTTAGATGGACTTTTTTTCCCCATGCAAACTTCTTCATGTGCAAGTTCACCTAAAACGTAAGCGAAAATACAAAGGTAAAAAGAAAAAAAAAAGGTGGCCTGTCCTTTCCAGAAATGATGAGGTCTCCTTCCTTGCATGAGGAGAACTAAAACATTTTCTAAGCTTTCCAACATCCTCCCTCCTAACCTGCCCTCCCAGGGTCATCAAACAGCAACACAGAGAGTGACTGGCCAAAGCAGGGGACGTGGCAAATCCTTACTGGCCCAGAAATCTGGGGGTCCTGTGCCTGCCAAGAGCACCCTTCAATTCTGCTACAAGTTAATCAGAGCCAACAAGCCCATCGTGGAATTAAACCGTTAAATAAATCGCCGTGTGCGTTTGTTCATTTTTCCACAGCAGAACTCACCGGCACACTTGGTCCTGGTGATGAGCGGTGGCCCTGGTTGTCCAGTCCCACCTTCTCCTGGCCTGGTGAGTAGGACCCGAATCTCATATTCGGTGTCGGGGTCCAAGTGCCAGAGCTTGTAAGTGGGTGCATTGACAGCGTGGGTTTCCGTCCAGGTGCCTGACGTCATTCGGTACTCCACTTCTTTCAGGATAATGGGTCCGTCCCCGATGATGGAGTTGGCGTTCAGCTGAATGAGCAAGTACGTGGGCCCCACGCCCAGCAGCTGCGGGGGTGCAATGGGCCGAGGAGGCTCTGGAGGAGAGACAAAAAAAAAAAAAGGACAGATTAAAAAAAGCTGGAAAAAATCCATTAAGAAGAGGGCTCCTTCCACAGAAAGTTGTCAGGTTTTGGAAAGCAAGGATTTCAGAACTCCAAAGCAAAATCAAACTGACATCAATGAGGAAGAGCTGAGGTCAGTCTCGGTTGATGGAATTGAGCAGGGCATCCCTGGCATCTACCCAACGCCATGTTTTCCGTTCAAAAATCTCAGCTAGGGGCCACAAAATCCTATCTGATTTATATACTGCTGCTGCTTAACACTTTTTCTAAACATAAAAAAAAATTGAGTTCATGTTCACATACATAATATACTATGGAATAACTTGAGATTTTTTCAGAAACATAACCGAGGCTTGTTTTTGTACTGACAGAGGCCACACGTGTACTTTGCTTAAAGTAACAGTCAGAATAGTTTATACACTCGCCCTGGACAGAATATTCTTAAAAATTATTGTCACTGCAGTTCATTCGAAAGCCACCAGACGCGGGTTGGGTGAAGATTGAGATGACTGGTACAGGCATTCAGAACATCAGCACCGAGCTCAGCTGCCAGGAGAATGACAAAATAAAGACACAGAGCAATTACATATTTTATTCTTTGGCAACTTAGTACTGATTTAGAACCTCAAACAATAGGATGTATGTTGCTTTGTGTCTTCCTCTCTCCTCCTCAGCTTCTGCCTGAAGATTTCGACCGAGCTGCAAAGTGAGAAGGTACTGCCAGACCAAACGGGCAGGTGAGGTCCCCTCCACCCAAGAAATATTTCTGCAGAGAAGCAGCACGTTGCCTCAGCATGATTTATTTTAAGAAACAGCCACCAGCAACGTGTAGTTTTCTAATAAAACGAACCCACTGATCAACACGGAGGGTTCGTTTTCATTCCAGATGGCTCATATTTCAACTAATTTGTTTCAGTTAATTAGGCAACAATGCTAAATTCAATGCACACAGGGGTCTCACACAGCAGCGATGCAGAACTAACAACATGGCCACTCTGAGAATGTGGAAGGGATCTCACGGCCAGTACATTAAAAATAACACTTAGCCCCAAACCGTAAGATTTGCCGGTGGCCGGGGACCTTCTCATCACCACTCCTCCCAGCCCTGCACGCAAGAGGAGTTAAGACGCCAAAGCATTGCACGTATTCTGCCTCACAGCAATGACACCACCAGTGTCACTGACAGAGCCCGTGGCGGGGAGCGGTGATGGAGGGGCTCGCCAAGGTCCTCCAAGACCTCCTCTGACAGCCCACCCTCCCTGGCATGATGAAGTTCAGCTAACGACTCCCTGGTTCCCTACATCCAGCAGTAAAGTTTCCCCTCCAGATGCCAGAGCTGGCTCCCAACAGTGTATTTACCAGCCCTGTAAGCAACCCAAGTTTCCTACATTTCCAGCAGACTTTTCTCCTAGATTAGCTGCGTCTCGAGCAACGCAGCTGGGAGACCAGGGAACCTGCGAACGTGCCACAGCGCCTGCAAATGGAGCCAATTTTCTCCCCCTGAAGTGAAAAGGTGAACGCTCCGAGGTGTTCCTGCCTCCGCTGCAGGATACACAAAACTCTCGAAAGCATCTCAATTAATTATTAACATGTTTTACCCTGGTTTTGGCAAGCAACGTGCATATGAACTAATTTAGATCTCCACTGCATCGAAGCTCTGAAATGCAGCCGGCCTTAACGAGGGCAGTTTATTTGCTGCGGAACTACCACATGACACATCAAACTAATGAATCCGAAGGTCAGTGTAGATTATGGCAGAAAACATAAACGCTGATGAGCGTGATGCACTACCAGCTCCAAGTTATAAACCTCTAAACCAGGAGGCTCTGGTGAGAAGTATACGCTTTGATTAAGAGCACGATTATCGCAAATAAAACCTCACATTAATGAGACTAATATACCACTGCATATTAAATTTTTATGTCACGAGGTAAAGTGTATGCTTATATTAGCAGATGCATTTTGTTTTTAAGCTCTTGAGGACAAGGAAACGTACTTATAAAGTCTCTCCCAGTTCCAATAAATTATGCATGAATTTTAATCAGTTAGCAAATGAACAAGTAATTGTTCTGCAGCATTATTAATATTCTTCATAACACAATATACTACCAGAACGAGAGGTGAGGTGCAACCAGAAATCCCCAAAGTACCCTAAGTATCAACTGAAGCATGCAATCCCAGTATACCTGCATAAACTTTTCTGATGTTACCCAATTAACTTTCTATTAATTATTCTCATTCGCTATTCTATAACCAGATCCATCAAATATTCCCCAATTATAATTTGAAATCACAGAATTCCCTTTTATATACACAGCCACCTGAAACTTAAAAAAACGGTTAAATAATAACTGACAGTTCAGAGTTAATAAGGCTTTAAAATTGCCATTGCTATTTAAAAGACAGAACAAAGCCATTATTAGTGTTTTGGTTGCCATTCCCCTAGCAAATATCACAGGAATCCAACGATACTCCTCTTTAGTGAGTTTTCAAAAACAATTTACACCCTTCGAGGAACTGACGGCCAGGAAATCCCTGTGAGTAACCATAAAGGTTCTAAACATCATTTTACGAAAAAGTGATTTCACCTCATGGAAGGTTTAACAACCCACCAGCAGAATCACAATTTCAAACTGTATTTAAGACACTCACACTAAACAGTCTGAACAAAGACACTGCGTGATGAGTTTCATTTTTTCCTTTGTAAGTGCAAAATCTAAAATTCCTCCTCTGCTGTAACTAGTTAAATTTCATTTTCTGACTATATTTTTTAGCCATTGCTTAAAGGTGTTAAATGTGATGAGAACCCTTCCAGTAAGCACAGCCATGCCAAAAAGACCACTTGTACATCTGCCGGACATTAAAGAAATGAAAGTATTCCCATGCACAGCATTTCGCAGTACTCGGTCAGTCCTGGTTTTGACATAAACCGCTCACAGCTAAGTTAATCGAAAAATTAAGGCTGACATTTCATCAGTACAACGTTCCCATTCTGCTGAGCGACTAGCAGTACACTACACTCGCATCACTATGTATATGACATTATATATTAAGTTACTGTGATATTTAGGCACCAACGACTAGAATAAGCATGCTGCAGCGTCCCCAGCTAATAAGTCTTCCTAGAGCTAAGCAGTTGTGACATATTCTTTAATATTAAATATTCTGTGCAAATAATTATGTATTCATAGACAGAAAAAAAAACACAATCAGAAAAGGTCACTAGTGTTATTAGCGCAGTTACAAGTATGCGTAGAAGCTCCTATAGAACCGAGTAACATACGCATACTACATTGCTCACTATTATTTACCCAGCCTGGGTGACAATAGACTTACTACGTTGCCCTCCATGACTAAACACCTCCTAAATTTAAAATAAAGGGAGTTACATTAGTATGTAAGTGGGAATCATACACTGTTAACCATCAGTTTGAAGCAGAAAAAAAAACCCACAGAAATCTCAAATCAAACCAGAATCCTACAAGTTGCTCCACTTTGGAGGGAAAGCTGATACTAGATGCACGTTTGATAAAATCTTGTTTATTTATGCGAAGTCACAGAGACTGTGGAATACATTACATGAAGTTATACGACTGGTACGCTGATTGGTATTGACAGTTTAACCCAGTACATACAACAGGGTAATAACAAAAAGCTCAATTTTTACAAAAGTAACAAAGAATTTATTAAAAGAAGCCAAACATCAGCCTCCCTCCTCCAGAAATTAAAATCACTATGTCTTAACTACGCCATCAACCGTCAAGAAAGCAGGTGAATCAAAAGAATACAAATTTCCTTCAAAGTTTTTGCTAATTCAGAAAAACAAACAAATCCAGATAAACGCAACTAATACTGGATGTTCTAGGCAGTACAGCAGAGATGCCTCCGCAAACAACTAATCCAGTGCCCCCCTCGATCAAACGCATTTCCTCTTCTAGGGAAATTTCCGGCAAAGCTGTTTAAGTATGTCTCCACAGTCCATAGAACCGTTTAGGTTGAAAGAGATCTTAAGGATCACTCAATCCAACCATTCCCCCAGCACTGCAGGTTCCCACTGCCCCCTGTCCCTCAGCAGCACCTCCACACGGCTGGGAAACCCCTCCAGGGATGGGGGCTCCACCACTGCCCTGGGCAGCCTGAGGGACGATCCCTGCCCTGCTCCTGCTGGCCACACCATTTCTGGTACAAGCCAGGATGCTGTTGGCCTTTCTTGGCAACCTGGGCACACTGCTGGCTCCTCTTCAGCCACTGTCACCAGCACCCCCAGGTCCTTTTCCTCTGTGCAGCTTTCCAGCTGCTCTTCACCAAGCCTCTAACGCTGCAGGGGGTTG
>NW_010392448.1:7085-37887 GCF_000710305.1 Buceros rhinoceros silvestris | reverse complement strand
CTGTGTGCAGCTTTCCAGCTGCTCTTCCCAAAGCCTGTAACGCTGCAGGGGGTTGTTGTGACCCAAGTGCAGGACCCAGCACTTGGTCTTGTTGATCCTCATACCACTGGCCCATCGATCCAGCCCGGCCCGATCCCTCTGTAGAGCCTCACAACCCTCAAAAGTACATGATGCTCCTGACTAGAGCATAATCTGCACCACATGAAGCGGCGGGGACAGCAGTTTGAGACACCCAAGCACAAAACCCTGCTTGCTGAGAGCTGGACCTGTGCAGAAACGCGCGGGCGCCTCTGCGCTGGGCTCCAGATCGCACCCAGAGATGCTGTGGTAAAGCTGCGTCAGAGGACGGACAGCACGGAGCCAGAGGAGCCCGGGGAAGCAGGCTGCCGATCCCATGCAGCAGCTGTACTGCTTCGGTACCCTCCCTGTACTGGGAGATTACATCCAGCTTTAGGGATTCACACGTTTTAAAAAATATAAAAAAAAAACCCCAAGAACAGGGAACACTTAATTAGAAGTTGGGAGAAAATGTATGAGATTTATGAGAAGGCAGTCAAGTACTACCAGGGAAACAAAACTCTCAGCCTTAGAAGCTGGTTAATCCAATGGAAAAAAAAACAATTAGCAAGAAGCAGTGACTGAAAACTAAAATTCAGGTAAGGTATTAAGGCTCAAATTTAACACTGAGAAGAGTAATTGAAGAACCGTAACTCGTAATATGTAGGAAACTCTGCATGCTCTGAGAGTTTTCAGTCAAGGCTAGATGTCGTCTTACAAATTATACGTCAGGGAAAAAACTAGAAGATGTAACAGTATGTAAGGCTCTGAGGAGTACAACTGAAAGAACGGATGTCCTCGTGAAGGTGGTCATGGAATAACCTATAAAAAGGCTGAGGATGAAAACAAAACATGGAGACTTTCAGCACAAACGCTGCGTTCCTTCAATTTCTAGAAAAATCATTCCACGTGTGACATATCTTTAATATGAACTAGAAATACGTTCATTCCGCTCTCTAAAGTGGTTAGGAAGTACTGCTCCACTGGGAGAAAAAAAAAATAAATCAGAGCTTAAGACAAAGAGGTTTATCTTGGACTTGTGCCTGCCTGAAAGGACACCTGGCTGCCTTCTACGCTGACAAGACCTGTCACCCTCAACGCCAACAGAAGCTATATGAACACAAACAGGGGGCTCTGCCAAGAGAGCAGAGAAGTGTTACAGCAAGCGGAACGTGCACGATGAGAAATTCTTCTGCTCGGTTAAAAAGGCAAGTTAACGCAGGGGACTGGGGGAGCCCCAGCACAGACGTGACTAACAGCAGAGGGTCACGAACCTCAAAGACACCGAAAACCTCCGCAGTCTCTTCTTAAATTTCCAACAAGATCTCAAGTTCTCACCTTCTCTGCACGACAGACTCGACTCACGGCTCAGTCTGTCGCCCCATACGTGCCATCTCTAGTGAGAAGTTAGGTTTTGTTGTAGAACACACAGAAGACAATAAAGAAGCCAACAGCCTATGCATCACCACACTGAGGACAGTTCATTAATGGAGTCGAGTACTCTACCGGGCTTCCAAAAAGAAAGGGGGGGGGCGGGCGGAAAGAAGCAGCTGTCACTTCCAAAATATTCTATTTTTCTGCATTATTGAGAATACACCTCTGGAAGTACATTGCTCTGAGATCTACTAACCACTCACAAAGACTTAATGAGGGAAGTCCAATCAACAAAAGTTACACGAGGACAATCTTAACTGACAAGTTCAAAGAAGCAGAGATACACACATCCTTAAGCAGTGCAGTGCTGATGTCACAGGTTTAGCTCACGGGATTCTTGCTTAATGCCCTGGTTTGAGCTAGAACAGGACTGCCCACCGCATCAGCGATGACACAATTGCCATCGGGGGGTTGGTATGGGTTTTGCATACATTTCCCTTGATTGCTGTTATTTATTTCCATTAAAGCAGTTTTAGTTTTCTTTTCCAATCCATAAATCTCCCTCCCTTATTCCCTTCCTCTTCCCCTTTGTGAAGGGGGGGTGTGTGTTAATTGAGCATCTGTGTGTTAAATGAGCATCTGTCATTCCTCTAGTGTCTGGCACAGCCCTAACCCTTGACACCTGCACACCCTGTAATGGTACTTGCTTCCCTCACCTGGGCAGCCAACATGAGTCTTGTGGCAAAAGAGGAGGGTAAGTAAACTTATTCTCAGCCAGACATATTATGCATACAGAGATACAGAGATGACTCCTGTCCAAAAGATGTGATGCATCTGAAAAACATCAGAATAAAAGAACAGGTGCCCAAGGAAGTCTTCAAGCGACACTGGGATGCCCACGGAAAAGGGAGGTATTGGAGTGACAGGCAGCTGCCACAACAGCCTTTTCTCTTCCTAGTGCCGCTTCCCAAGAGACTCCCAAGAGACTTTTGTCTACCCACCCTCCTACTCTCTCAGCTGGGTAGCTTGTACCAGCAACAGACCACCAGCGGGGCACGAGCCACTGCCACCCAACCCATACTTGGTCCCGTCTCACCTCCAAAGACACTTGGGCTCCATGGCAGACAAGACCAGGCTCAACAGCAGTGCATGCTGAGCTGCAGGAGGGCAGCTGTAATGCTCAAAATCACACACAGAGACCCCAGAGCAGTTTTAGAATCGCCCCCTCTGCTCCAAGACCAAACACAACCTATAGATTCTTAAGAATAAGACGGAAAAACTCCCACCAGCTACAAGTGCTTTGGAGTTCTCACAAGCCTTGGCCACTCTTTGGTTTTAAGCAGTGTTTCCCCAAGCCACCGATTGGCTTCCCCACTTGTTCATAAACTCATTTGCCATTTTTGCAAGATTTTTGTTTGGTTTTTTCCCCCATGGTCAAGAATCTCTCTCTGCTACCAGGTTTAACTCCTTTTAACAGCTGCTTTATTTGCTGCATCATTAATTTCTTCTGACAGAAAAGTCTCTTTTGGTGCCACCTTTGTCCTCTGCAGACAGCTTGGAGGGAGCATTTACCACGTACGCTGCTCATACAAGTTAACCACATCTGCCCCCGAAAGGAAACCGAAGAGAAAGCGGCTAAAACCCTGTCAGCAAGTATCTGACTTTAGCGTATCACCACACCGTGTAGTGATTTTGTGTGGAAACTTGTACAGGAATCAGTTGGGTTTTACAGTCGAGTGTTCCGAACAGCCATGAGCCTCCCTTTCTGTGTTTTCAAAAACCAGTCAAAAGCTAATTCAGACTTGTCTCGGCTGCTGTGACCATGAGCGATGGTGGCTGCATGGAGAAACTGCCACAGCTTGTGATCTCGTACTCTGCCACAGAGCTTTTTCTCTGGCTCTTTTTCTTTTCTCCTTCATGATGCTTATGAGACTTAATTCCTGTGACTCCAGAAACATTCTCCTGAGACTTTAAAACACGTTCTATCACAACTGCTCGGTATCTGGCACTAGCTGCTAGTCCTGGGGCTGAGACACAATACCCGCAAACTGTTACATTTTAATTAAGAGAGTTAGTTATCTGGAACAAAAGAACTCATCCTAAGCAATAGCTTAGTGACCAGGTCGTATCAAACGATTTATCCAACTCACTTCAGAGAGGCAAAACCATTTTCACTGTCTTTTATTACTTGGAATGGAAAAACTGAAAGAATCTATTTTAAACAAACATTCAAAAATAAATATAAGACGGTGAGATTCAAGTTATTACCTAGAGAATCAGTTGCTAGAGAGAAACCAGCAACGAACAGGAACGGCAAACAGAACAGCAAGCTCACAGCGCTGGCTTAGGCAGGACACGAGCATCTCTCACTGCAATATCATCTAATTTCAGGGCTGCAAACGGGGACACTATGTCACAAGCTCACCTTAAACTACTGATTTATTTTGGAGCACCTGCCTAATACATCACATTGGTGTGGTAAGTACAGCAAAGTCTGCAAGCTCACGCAGCTAAAAAGTATTTAATTTAAGTGACATGGCAGTTACTGACCACCTGAAGTGCCGAAATAAGAATTATTTCGACAGCGAAAACTGCTAACTTCTGCATAGCGATTTTATATCCTATGCATCACCGTGGCATTTTATTCACCTTGATTTGAAACACCACTGCATGCGCTTTATTATCTTCCTTCAAATAAAAGGAACAGTGTGCAGCTTTGGCATTGTCAGCAGAAACTGTAAACAAGGTTAAGCTCGTGCCCAGCTTATACGTAAAAAAAAAAAAGTCTTCCTGGAAATTGGAACAAAAATATAGAATTTATGAGCAGGACACACACCTATCTCCTGAATGACAGTAGGCCATGCTACTTTGGAATCAATTAGAAGATTACGACATATTTTGTCAAAAAGATTGTACTGTGTTAAAGACACTTATACGTTACAGTCCTACAGGGAAAATGAATGTGTGTAACAAAAAGGAGCCTGTAACGAAAAGACATTCAAATCTTTGAAAAAAAAATAATAATAATTAAAAAATCACTCAGTGTAAATGAGTCAGCTACAGAAAAGTCTCAGGCAAAGACCTGCTCACAATGACTTCATTATCCACAGGTATCAGTAACTCCCTTGAGACCGTAACAGTGAAATTATTGTTGGAAGGAAATATTTTATCTGCTTCACTGTCAGGAAGCAGCAGGTTAAGAACAAAGTTGAATGCCTTCATCAAAGATGGGCACTCTCCAAGAAAGAATGACTCTCTGCTCTGCGAGGGGTATGTGATGACATGGCATTCCGCAGGCACATCCACAGGCTGTCAACGGTGAGAAGGAATAAAACTAGAGATGAAGAAAAACTGGCCTGAAGAAGGACAAGAGGTTATTTTAGGGACTTCAGGACTTTCTTTTACATAATTAACTAATGAAAAAGTAATTTTCTTTCTTCTTCCTGCTTCTCAAGAACTTGGATTTTTTTTTTTTCTTTAATTTCAAGTTTGAACTGGCCCAATAAACTGGCATTGGAAAGATTTTTCCATTGTTACCCTGTTCACTGCTCGCATTCAGTTTGCTGCCTGAACAAAGCGCAGAAACTTTACAGCGACATATTAGAATCAAACTCAAATACGCCAAACAGCCTGCAACAAAATAAGAGCATTTCAGTGACCAAATTAACTTAAAAAAAGAAGAAAACTATGACAGATTTATGCCTTACCAGCTTTACATCTCTATAAAACCTGAAAACTAAACCAACTCTCCCAGCTTGGAGTTCGGTGGGAGCCTCAGCCCATCTGCACGAGACTGGTGGTAACAATTTCATCAGCTTTCCTGGATGCTTCTTAAAGAACAGAAAAAAAATTGTTTTGCATGCTGCTGGGACAGTATCATGGCCATGCAGAGTTCAGAGCTGTTTCATGCTCTGAAAGCGTGAGGAGCTGCACCAGAACGGTACTGAAACAGAAAGACCCTGCAGCTGAGAGGAACAGCTGGCACACCTTTGGTTCCCAAGCACTTCTGGTTTCACCTAATAGTAATTACAGAAACTTCAAGCATGTAAGAGTGAGTCACAGACATCTCACCTTCCCAGTCCTCTCCGTGTTCTATAAAACACCGGCTCACCCAGCACCTGAGGACACCATTAGCGTTCCCAGAACTGCTCGCTGCCACGCAGGACCTGTGCAGGTTTTCAAGCATGACAGCTAAGCAGCCACAAGCTGTTTGCACGCCTATGTGCCACATCACTTGCTTGACACTGCTCCTACCCCAGCACCCTGCACTATTGTCCCTCCACTTCACCTGCCCAGCAGCACCCCAGGGCCCATCGAGACAGCCCCAATTCCTCCTCTTGTGTCTATCTTTCCCTTTCTGGTTATTTGATCCATCAAACAAAGGCAGCTACATACTCTGAAGACTGATCTTACCATAAGCGTTAACGAAAACCACGGACTGCAGATGCACGGGGAAAGGAGGCAGGGGAAAGGAGGCAGGGGAAAGGAGGCAGGGGAAAGGAGAGCAACCTGCATGCCATATTATTGAGGCAAGACCCTTAGAAATGCACGGGGGACAGAGGTGAACCTAAAACATTCCCCCTCAGCCAGGAACGACCACAGACCACGATAAATAACATCAGGAGGCAGGGGAAAGGAGGCAGGGGAAAGGAGGCAGGGGAAAGGAGGCAGGGGAAAGGAGGCAGGGGAAAGGAGGCAGGGGAAAGGAGGCAGGGGAAAGGAGGCAGGGGAAAGGAGAGCAACCTGCATGCCATATTATTGAGGCAAGACCCTTAGAAATGCACGGGGGACAGAGGTGAACCTAAAACATTCCCCCTCAGCCAGGAACGACCACAGACCACAATAAATAACATCTCTTCTCAGAAGTCCTTCCTCGGGTATCCTGTTTCATTGAAGCAAAAGGCTTTCTCAGCACTTAATACTACCATCAAAAGGGCCACAACTTAGTGTATGGGTTACACGTTAACGATTATTTAGAGATTTTGTGAGTGCTCAGACAGTTCAATTCTATCAGGATAAATGACATAATCCATCACTTCCGAGCAAACTTATTTTTGAGGGACTGTTCCCTCACTCAAATCCCTCTATTCCTAATCATAACCTTTTCCACGATGCATTCAGATGTTCCCACCAGCAATATCTTCACATTTCTCATTACAGCATGCCCAAATATTTCTTGCCAAAAATGCCAGAAGGCAGCCCACTGGAATGAGAGAAAAGGGCTAATTTTAGGAGGCACTGAGACACTTCCCTCGATCTACGCAATGAACCAACAGAAACCCACTTCGTAAATTTTTACACCGCAGTTTATTAACAGTTTTGGTAACGCAGTGTCGTGAAGTAGAAATGGAAGAGTGAAGTTGCTGATGAAATTCTTACGTAGTGAATGGAGAAGGGTGACCATTTCATCTATATCATGAGAACAGCTTCAACCCCTGAGAGGCCAACCTGGTTTAAGGGCTTTTTTTTTTTTTTAGCAGGTTCAGCAAAAATGAAGAATATTTGTCATTGAAAGAGAAAGCAGCACAACAAATCAATCACCTTTTTGACCCAAAATGTATGTAGATTGGTTTTATTGAGATATTTTCATTAATTTAGTTTTCTGGTGGGGCTGTTCTCTTAGAGAGTTTGAAGAAGTGTGCCTAGCCACGTATGATAGAGTTGCTATGAAGAGGCTGTCATCGTAAGTGAACTGACATCTGGTGCACTGAATCCCAAATTCACTACAGGACATAAAACACAAACAGCTTAAAAATGAGTATATGTATTAGATGATTTGGGTTACAAAAACACGTTTTGAGGAAGAGTCCCTAGAAGCTCTTAATGAGGTGGTAATATCCTATTATCTTTGTCTTGTTGTAACAAAGATTCAATTATCAATATTACAAAAAAACTACCAATCATTTACTCCGGGAACAGAAACTCCACAAGCACAGAAACTGAGTCTACGTTTTGCATCTTATTTCAACCGACAAACATTTGTGTTGTGTAGTAACATTTATGTGATTAGTGCGACTGCTTACTCCAGGAAAAATCTGACTAGGAAGTCACTGATTGTTTTTCTGGTCTCATGAGAAACAGACCCAGTCAATCGTTACCTAACTGGAGAAAATCAATAAAAGCCAGCTCAAGCATCTGTAGATCTACAGCACAACTCATCCACAGGGCTCCATGTTCGCTCATTAGCAATTAAGAGCTAACTTAAGATACGGGTCGCGTACCATACCTATACCACTCATCGGAGAGGCAGAAGCTCCTGCACTCAAGTTTGTAGAAACATCCCCTTAGAACAAACGGACAGCATGATGGGGGACCACTGGGGGAGCCGAGCATTGAAATCCAGTCCGTACTTCCACTGGGCGGGAGGACGGGGCAACGCTGTTAAATACTGCGCTCACCACCCTGAACAACCCTCCAGATCTGCCAGTTTATGCCAAGGCATCTCCCCGTTCACGAGGAGGTTTCAGTAATGGGCCACGCCAGTGACTGGAACCATGGAACACCTCTGATACAAGAAACAGCCGAGCAGGGAAGGGATCTTCATGTTGGAAAAGAGATGAACCAGGGGTAAGAATGACAGAGCTCTACAAAAACCACATTGAAGAGATGTCAGGACTCAATCTTTTACGGACTTTTTTTTGAGCAGACTCAAAAACAAAGAAGGAGAAAAGAGGGTTTTGTGCTGAAAAATGTAGCAAGTTCATTACCAAATGGTGCTGTGGGCAAATGAAGGTTACCCCCTTACTAACCAATCAGAAGGCTCGGTACTGTTGCTGAGAGGAATTGGACACTGCGAGGGTGTCAGGGGAAATGGCATGCATGCTCAGCAAGCTTTTTCCCCTCCCAAGAAGTCTTCCTCTGGCCACTGCTTAAGGATCCTTGGTTCAAACAATTGTGACTGTTCCTTTTTGTGCTCCTGTATTCTGTTAATGTCTCTCTTTAAATTCAGGAATTTTGATATTGAATGACTAAACTGAAGACACATCAAATATAGGGCAAGATAAATGATACTTTTTATATACTGCCCTAATTCTATTTAAATGAATTTAAGTGCTGATTCCCACTTCATCACAGCTTTAATACCTGAAATAAAATATGCTTCTGTAACAGCCAAATTAAAAGAAAAACTTTGTTCTTTTTGCTACCTTATTTTAACTAAAATTAGCTTATTAATTTTTTTTTGTGAGCAAACCCGAGAACACACAGCTTCTTAATCTGCCACTGCAAGTTTTAATCCTTGAATATGATGCTAATCAACATCTCTCTAGGCTGAGCCAGCACATTGAAAGTTCAGTAACGAGCCTTGTGTAGTCATGTAAGAAAGGCAAACAAAATCAACAATGCTACAGAAATAATGAGGAGAGAAGAAATCAGCAGGGCAGAAATTGGATGGTATGGCTTTCCTCTCCAAATACAAGATCTGCTGCTAATAATACAGTTTATAACACCACACACCATTATGGAGATTGCTGCCGCCAAAGACTGCCCCAGTGAACTATGGTATTTATTAAATCCAGATTGCCTGGGCATACGGGCACTTTGTCTAAGACTGCGTCAGCTGGCTCTGCACCTCGAACTGAGCTAAGAGCACATTACAAAAGGAGACAAAAATAAATCAGGTATTATCGTATTACCAGTTAAATAGGAACAGTACCTTAAAGAAGCCCCTACATCAGTAACGAAAGCTCGTAACTATGGGGAAAAAAGTGTCGTGTAATTCTATGAGCGCTTAAAGAAGCCCCTACATCAGTAACGAAAGCACGTAACTACGGGGAAAAAAGTGTCGTGTAATTCTATGAGCAAGTTCTGTTGGCCGCCGTGCACAAAGCTAGTTGCACTTTGAGGAATTTTAAATACTGTTTCTCATGAAGACAAGGAAAGTCGTGACTTCTCCTGCCAGATCCCAAAGTCCTGCCTCAAACTGTGGATATGTGAGTGTTCTTTAAGGACCTTCTTCATTTCAAATAACTGCAAGCACCGGGGAAACCTCTCGTGCTACCCTTCTTGTAAAGGTACTTTCAGAGGAAAAAAAGCAATGTCACCTCTGTCACAGGACTGGTGAAGTTGTCCCAATGAACTCAGTGTAGGCACCTGCCTCTGGGTCTAAACAATCACCTTGCCTGCTATTCACCCTCCTCCCCACCCTGAGGGGGAAAGGCAAGCTGGGTTTACAGAGACATTCAGAATAGGTGCACGTAACTTTTTTCCAAGCATAACAAGCCACAAGACAGCATCTTAACATTTGAAAAAAAGTCCAGAAAACAATCCCTAAACCTTCTCCTTTGTTTAAAATAGTTTTTCCTTCCCAAATTCACTTGAGTTTTACTTGAAGAAGACAAATGCTTTGGCCACTGAACTGAGAAGGTGTCTATCTCTAAGCTCACCCCACCGACACCTCCTCAGAGAGCAAATTCTTCTGCTTAGCAGCCACATCCAGCCAGTGAAAATTCAGGGGCAAGATGACCCTTGGCACAAAGGCAGTTTTGGCTTTCCTCCAGCCCTCAAATAATTCCTTTCTCAGGGCCACACAAGCGCTGGAAACCTATCTGATAGTTAACTTGGGTTACAGCCGGGAATACAGAAGTACCACAAACCCGCCTCGCACACTCGTATTTTATATCTTCTGAAATGCAGAGCTTAGAAATTTAAAACAGAGTAACACCACATATTAAAAAAAAAAGTCTTCCTTCTCTTTGGGAACGAAATGGGCTAGATAGGCTGAGGTTGGGGTTTTTGCGGGGAGGAGAGGGTGGGAGCGTGTGAAACAAAACACTCAATAGAAGTTGATAGGGCCAAGATTAAAAAAATTGAGTATTTCATCCAAATTCAGCAAATGGCTGTGATAAATACCATTTACGATAGCATTTCCAAAATGGCACGTTTTGTCTTCTCAGCCCGATTGCGCGTGAGCCACTAGTTAATGAAATGGGGCACCGAGAGCGTAGTTTGGGATTGTGTCTGTAGAGAAGCAGTCTGTTCAGCCTCCCAACATAAGAACATTCCAACTGCATTTCTCTTGTCTGACTGAACTGGAGCAAGGATTTGAGCAGAGATTTTCCGTTTTCAAGGACAGCACCTTAACCTACAGGTTCAGGGATTCTCAGAAGAGCCTCTACATCCCTCCTTTTGAAGCTGAACCATTTTCTGGAACACATTCATTAAGCCACGTGCCTTCCTAAAAAGTTAGGAAGAAAAGAATAAATATCTAAAGGGTATATATAAGAATATACATATCTAAAAATAGCTAAATATATCTATACATATCTAAAATATCTAAAGAATAACTATCTATAATCAGGAGGATGGGCCAGACTTTTCTCAGTGGTACCCAGCACCAGGACAATGGGCAACAGGCACAAACTGGGACACAGAAGTTCCCCCGAACATAAGAAAAAAATTCTTTGCTGTGAGGGTGAGGAAGCCCTAGCACAGGCTGCCCAGGGTGGCTGGAGAGTCTCCTTCTCTGGAGAGATTCAAACCCACCTGGACACCATCCTGGGCAACCTGCTCTGGGGGAAGGAACCTGCTCTAGCAGAGGGGCTGGATGAGATAATCTCCAGAGGTTCCCCTACCAACCCCCGCCAGCCTGGGATTCAGTGAAAAGATGCGTTTTAGCCATGGCTCCTCCAATTAGTACAGCGATACTTTTATCTGCAGTGGCACTATTTTGTGAATCGATGCATCCAGCTTATCTTGCTTTCCTCAAGATACTGAAGAATTAAGAAATAAAATGGCACTTAAAGCTGATAAATACAAAGCAGTACTTGGTGTCGGGGGGGATCCCTTATGCCTCTGAATCTCTACAATCAGACAGGAATATTTTATCTGTGGAGATTTCATGACCATATCACCTCAATTCAGACAAAAAGCCAGATAAGATAGCACTGGTTATTAGGAACAGAACACGAAAGCAAGCCTAGTATCTTGTGTTCCTGTGTAAACTCACAACAGTCTCTCATCTAAACTACCAGATACAGATCCGGTCTTCCCATCTCCTGACGAATGGGCCAGAACACAAGACAGAAAAGCCCAAAGCTGTAGGACAACTTCCCTGCGTGAAGGTACTTGGTAAGTCTGGATTACTCAACACGCAAGATTGATGACTGAAGGAATACATGCTAGATGTTTATGGATCAAAAAGATTACTACAGAACAGCTTCTGCTATTTCTTGCAGTGAAAAAAGATGGTGCATAGCAACTTTTAAAATAAAAAGAGTAGCCTGCAGTTTCAGAGGGGAAGTATTTCCTTCTTGAACTGGGGTTAACTGTGGGAATTCATTGCTGCAGGATGATGGACAAAAACAAGTTCAAAAAAACTATTTGACAAATTCATAGGTGGTTCATCAAGGATACTACAAATATGTTGATACAATCTCTGCCTTGATGAATCTTAGGCTGTGGATTGGGAGATGCTAGGACAATGTATGAAGTACGTACATCACTGCGTGCTGCTCCCACTCCCACATCCTCCCTTAAGCTTCTATAATAAACTAAGCAGATTTTTCTTTTTTTTTTGGCCAGTAGCAGCGTTTAAGTTGCTATCACATTCACCAGAGGAAAATAACCGGCAGCAATGAAATCACAGATCAAATGTTGGACGACGAGACAATCACAGGCTTCAATCCACTCTAGGTGAGTGCCTTCTGCCTAAAACTATAAATACTCAACTCGTCTCTTCTTTCAGGGTGTGAAGGGTGCATGGCTGTATGGCCATTATTTCCTTCCCATTTTATTATAAATGATCAAGTTTCTCTTTTTCCGGCACTTGAATAGAAAGCTCCTGGTTTTAGAATGAAAGGGACTTTGCAGAGGTGAAGTAGTACAAGCTAACCGAAAAGAGACTAATTCTCTGTTAATTTACATCCCTAAACGGTTAATATAATACACATGTAGTAATTACGTTGTACCTGTACTAAGGCATGTCACTTACAGAGTATGAAAAACTTTCTCCCCTCTCATCATCCCTTTAATGTGGTGGGGAGGGGAATAAATAGAGAAGGTAAACAAAGTCAGCAAGTCAAACAGCTTGCATGAACGCCCTCAACTCTTCCCCTCCCTGCAGGCCAATCCTTGAGTCTTACTGGGGCCTACAATTGCTTAATTCTTTAAAAGAAGATAAAATTACCACTTGTCTGCACAGCTTCTCCTGCCAAGGCAAAATGTTTTGCCCTGCTGACTGCCTTTGTTTCACAGCCAGGATAAACAGTTCCCCCACTGGTAAGTATTCTAACCCCGTGGTGTTTATACTTCCCTTGGCCTGAATTATTTATCATTTTCTTTCTCTACAACACATTAAAGAAAAATTGGGTAATGGAAGGGGGCCGGTAACGTTGCTGATGCTCAAAGCACCCTTGGAAAACACTGAGGTGACCCAGATATTTTCCCTTTGATATGCTGTCTAATTTTTCTCAAGCTATTTAATAAAGGGTTTCTGTTCATGCTTTGCGTCATTTACACCATATATTAACTGACCACAAAAAAAAAAAAAAAAACAAAAAACACCCAACCAACACCACCTGTCATTCCACCTTAGCATCTTTAGTGGCCCTTTCCTCACGCAGGTTCACACCCCTCCGCTCCTCAGTTCACTACTTTGCCTCGGTACCGCCTTCTCTCTCCTCCTCTGAGTTATGAGCACCTTAACAGTGCTCTCTGATTGTCTCCCTCCTTTTAAAAAAGTCTTTCTGAACAACTTGAGCTACTCCTAATATTGCAAACAGTCACTTTTTCTTCAGCAGAAAAATATTTTTTTAGAACACAAATCATTTGATAAGAGCGTGGGGTTTTTTCCCCACTTTTTTCTTTTTAAGGGTTTATTGCAGGTGAAAATTTCAAACACACTTTATAGCAGCGCAGTGATGTGTGCAGAGCTCTCGATCTTATTACTCATTGACTACTACTGATACAACAACTACAGATACCTTTGCTTTTCCACGCTTTAATTATATATATACGATCGTACCTGCTTATTTTATCAGGATTTTGTGGAAAAGCCACTCCAAGTGTCACCATATTTAGATATTTATGTGTCCTGATTAGCATTCTGAACTTGAAATTAATTAGACATTCAGTTTGAGAGATATTTTACTTTTTTCCTTAACCTTTGTTTTCCTTTTTATTTACTCTTTTTTTTTTTTTAAAGATTCCCTCTTCTGCCGTACCAAATCCAGCTGTTCTTTTTCTCAACAATCCAAAGATGAGGGTTTTTCCAACTGCGGGTTTTTCTGTTCAGAGCTATTACACCGCAGCCCATCATTCTGTTATCTGGTTATCTCCTCTACTACGACAAGATAATGCGGGCTTGAGGGAGCACACTGGTATCTCCTGTCAGCCCCCTTCTGTTATATCAACTCCTCTTAAGGGCACGTTCATACAAGGAAGCCGCTACAGAAAAAAAACCCAAGAAACGGTGTTTATCTCGGGAACCGCTCCACAGCACATTTCCCTGTAGGCACAAAGATTTTTGCAGCGTAGTCGCAGCCACTTGCAAAGCAGACTGAGGATGCGGTTTCGCATTATAGCCAAGCCAGCCTAAAATGACCACATCATTGCGGGGAGTGAATTACCACCTCTTCCCCGGTCTTTCCATCTTTTCCAGACCAGTGGTTCTACTGACAAAACACCCACTTCTTGCTACAGCCCCTGGTTTTTGTTAGTTCAGCTCACTGCAGAGAGGGACAAGTACAGTTCTGGTAGAAAAGCATCAGGAATAGCACATCGCTGGGAGGGGGAGAGGGCAAAGAGGTGGAGCACCATGCCTTTCCGTGCGTCTCATGGAATATTAGTCGGTGATGCACATACACAGCCCTTGCCCATGCCTACATACATACTTGAGGCAGCGTGCAGCAAATAAAGAACGTGCAAAAAAATTCCTTCACAGAGTAGGAAGCTTCATTAATTATGGCTGCATGGAGACTCATCTTTCAGAAATCAGGTTGAAAGCAAATAGTGACTGACGGGCTTCAGCTCTTTACTGAGTGCAAATCCTCTGGAAGGCCTCCTCCATACCCCAAATTTTGAGAGTCAAAACAGAATTGTTTCCATCAAAGGATTGCTCCAATGATTCCCTCTCAATCACTTAAAATTCCAGAGTCCTGTGAATTTTTTACTCATCCCCACACCCCACCAGGAATCCTGTGAGCTCTGCTAAGCAGGTGATCAATCCCAGCAAACCTCAACAAGGAAAAGCCCTGAAAGCCGGCAGAGCTCGGAATGCAGGAAGCGTCAGGACACTCGGCTGACACCCCCAGGAAACAGACTGTAGGTCCCTGGTCCATTAATTTCTGTTAATTACTTGAGGGCTCAGCTTAGTTTCATTAGCTTCCACTTGGCATCTGCTTAGTCGGTTGGCCTGAAGGTTGTCTTCTTGTTGAAGTACAGTTCATCTTAGTTACCAGAAGTCCTAATGTCTTGAGGGACAGCTTGCGCTGCCAGGCACTGTTTGGCGTGCAGTTCCCCACCAGAACCCCTTTTTTTATGTGAGCAATAGTAGCTCCACAAAACAGCCAGCTCTAAAGCAAGAACATTCTCCTCCTTCCATCGCACTTTTTTAACAAATCCTGGAAGCACTGACATATCACTAAATTCCTATTTTGGGGCTTGTTTTGCTATTACATAAAGAGCAACAAAATTTGGTGACAACAAAACATGAATGAAACTACTCTCATCTCTCTGCAACTCCAGAAAGTTGCTTGGTGAACTTCTTGAAACAGCCACTTGCCTTGGTCTGCATAAAAAGGCCACCCGTGTCCTCTCAGTCAATTCTTTACCTTCTGTATTATTAAAAGAATAGGCTGAAGCTGCTCCCAGAACAACTGGAATCAAAACAGAGAATCACTTTACTTCTAATTGTTGTCGCTGACAACAAGGGTAATTTGGGGGAAAAAAGAGATGCCACTGGGGTACAATTCTTTCTGTTGCAAAGTCCACATACTTAGAGGTCAAGTACTGGAGATGTTCCCAGGAAAAATAAAACTCCTGAAATATTTCTCTAGCCAGCCATGTTGAGTGAAAAACACAAGAGGAAGGTCAAACAGATTCCTGAATCAGCATTAGGAAACAGCTGGAGTTAAAGAACTGAAACAGTGAAAGGATCTCACATAGAACAAGGGCAAATCTCAGGAAAGAAGAGAAGTCTGTAAGCTAAACTCGAAATATATCTTAAACATGTCTGCAGCCAGCAGAATGGTGACGCAGTCCAATCTTTTTCTTGCAGAGTCCAATCACACTGCCTTTACAACAGGAGTTACTCCTTGCAGTAAAACAGACTTTTTAACCACCCTTCCGTTCCCTCGTAATTCCTTGGCACATCAAGCTGACCACCTTTTCTCTGCTCCGCTGACAAAAGCTGCAGTGCGCAGGGGGGCCACAAAAGAATGAATTCACGCTGCAGGAAGTCCAGCAGAGGGGCTGCTGGGGCAAAACTGAACAGCGAGAAGGCAGGGGCAAAAGTGGGGACTGCAGCACACCCTACTTGTGCGAACCAGCAGCGAAGGGGATTAACGGTGACCTGCAAGCGCACGTCACATCATTCTTTGCTTGCTGAAGGGCAGCCAACGCAAGGAGTCAAGATGCTTTAAAAATATGGTGAGACAAGTCCCTCCACTGCTTGATACTGCACTAATGGGATGCCAACCAAAAATTAGTAGCAAAGATGATTCAGTTGGGACTTTCTTGGGTGGGAGCATAGGTCAAATGGCTTTGTTTGAGAGGGTGACAAGTGAGACTCTGTGGGCAGCTGTCAGTGAGCTGACAGCCACCACAGGAGTAAGGTTTGAGTCCCTTGCTCCAAGTAACAGGCTAAAGCTGCCCCAGGAACAACCAGGAAAAAAAGTATCTTTGCAGAAATACAGACAGCAAGTTTGCAGCAAGGCTTTTTCTCCACAGTTATCTACTCGACCAGCTTCTTGGAACATATGACATATTTGACTTGAGTAAAAGCCAAATGGAGAAAAACATCAGAGACAAGGACTCTGGCTTATCCATGACCAAAACGCTGAGCTCCACTGATTTCACCCAAGCTACTTTAACTTGCTCAAGAGCTGAGCAGTTGTTACTTCAGTCATTTCTATACTTGGAAAAATTGTGCTGGCTTCCCTCACTCTTCTGTCTTCAGCCACTGCAGAGATCAGAAGAAATTGGTTTGAGGGTGTGGGAGGATGGTTTGCAGAGATGCTGCTTTCCTTCTCCCTATATGCTGAACTCATGCCTTTCCCTGTGCCCTGGGACAAGGGTGGACTAGACTACAAAGGGGCAAAAAGACACAGTAATACCAGAGGATGTTTGTCTGGCTTTTAAGAGGAAAACTACAGTAAAAGATGACCCAAGCCTTCAACCTCAGGAACACAAGAGCTCTCTTCTCTTCAGTCCACTCAGGTGACCAAGCGTTACGCTGTGTATGGCCAAAGGAAGAAATGAGCCACAACCCCACATATTAAAAAAAGAAAAGCACCTTACAGCTCTACGCTGGAGTTACGCGGCTGCCAACACAAACAGCGCTTCACACACCGCCAGACAGCTGCTCCTTTCTATCCCTGGTGAAGAGAAGGGTAAAATATTCCCATGGCTGGTGATGCAACCCAGAGATCACAAGCTTGATCACACTGAATGTATCTTGTTTTCTCTAAGACGTGCAAGTCATCAGGTCCAAAAGAAGTGGAAAGTCAAAGAATAAATCATTAGTCAAGCCATTTCCAGCTGCTGTCAACACATTTCAAAGTCAGAGTGAAGTTCAAAGCAAGCATTAAAAATCATGAGACTACAATCTCAACTTTTAAGCCAAAGAACAGCATTTGGTTTACTCCTATCTCCCTTCAAACGCAGCAGCCTTTACATCTCCAGTTGTAAAAAACCCACAACTTATGTTGCCGTAAGGATGTCAAAGCAAGAATAAAACTGAAATTTTTACATAAACAGCAAACTGCAACTTCAGGCTAAAAAAAGAAACCCAAAATGCCAAAGAGTTCTATTTCTTCAGATTTAATCCTTATTAGATAGTGAAATAGATTAGAGCATCAATACACTAATCTCGATTTTCTCAGAAAATGAGTCAGCTGGTCTACAGGCAACTTTACAAAAAACGTGTGTGGCATCGACACTTGGCCGTATTATCCCTTGTGTCCACAAACAGGTACAGTTTCACATGGCTTATGGGATCTTCCACAAAGCAGACACGAGGAGCAAAAAGCTAGTAACGACAATCAAAAACGTGAATAAAGCATTCCACTAGGTTACAGAAATTATCTTACGAGGTACCTGGCAATTTCAAATAAAGCTTGAATTCGGTTGTGTAATAGTCCATTTAATTGGGGGGGGATATAAACAAAAATATCTTGAGCAAAGAGTTGTTACTGTTATTTATTTATTCACAGTAAATACTTCACACAAAGTTAGGACTATCATTCTTAATAATACTAGAATTCCTCGTCAGATGTGGGCCCGACTTCATCCACCTTGAACCAACACCATGCAATGTCCAAGGCTTTCAGAACACCTTGATTAATACATTTTGTACTTAAATCCTTCATTCACGGTGGATAAAGGTGATTCATGTAAGTTGACCACTGAGAGATTTTTCCCTACTAATCATTTTTATTACGCTGTAAGGTTTCTAATAAAATTCTAGGCAACTTTTCAGTCCTAAGGTACTCTCAACTTTCCTCTCTTTAGTCCACAAGCTCACAAGTTGAAATTTTCTCTTTCATTTACTAGTAAATAATCCAGAAAGTGAAAAATTGCACTTATGTCCATATAGAGCCATCAACTTGGAGAGTAAACTCAAAATATTTTTATAAAGTTTTAAAAGTTAAATGGCTAAGGAGGGATAGAGTAGCTACATGAAACGTTACAGACAGTGTCTTGGACACAGAGCCAATTTAAAAAAAATTAAAAATCAAAGTTTAGGGACAAGATGGAAATTAAAACTTGAGTCCCAACACAACAGTGTCATCCTTCCCCTCTGAGGAAGCAGGGCACAAACTCTGCCATTAGCAACATGCACGTACCTGGGAAACAGGGGAAACACATTCATTTTCCTTATAACACCCCTTAAATCTTCCCCAAGCCAGACAGGTCTTTCTGCCGCTCCACATCAGCCTCCAGAACAAGCTCTCTAGCAAACCGGCACATCCACATCCAACGCCGCAGCTCAGTAGTTACACATCTTCCTTTCTTCACATCCCTAAGCTTCCTCTGACTTCAGGAGAGACAGATACGTTTCTCACCATTTTCTATACAATACTGCAAAGACATGATCTTGCAGCCATTCACACCGCAGGAAATCCTGCTGTATGAATTATTAAACAGGCAAATATTTAAAACTCTTTAGGACAAGGGAAAAAAAAAACCTTCTACCCAAACTATTCTGAGTAAACTTTTTGTAATCTCTTGAAAATTATCCTCAAATAACTTCCTAGCCGAGATGATTAAAGGTCACTAGTACATTGCAAAGCATATTTTAATGAGATAAATTCCATTATAATTGCAACAACTATTCCAGCCACAATTTAGACATAGAATCCAATTATCCATTTCATTTTCATTTACACCTCATGGGCTAGATCATTTATCATGTTTCATGATAATGATCAGAAGGCACATGGAAAGTGATTTCTGGAGGTAACAAATTACCTACCATATTAGCATAGCCTACAAGATCCTGTCAACAAGTACTACGCATAAATATGAGGTAATTAAATTTACAATGTGCAGGAGCGTTTGATATGCTACTTGCTTTTCTAGCAGCTGCCAAAAAATCTGGGTTACTAAATTCAACACACCAGTTTAGTTGCTTAAATACAGTAATTTAGCTCTTCATAACACATCAAGAATCATTACGCCACTAGAACGCCAACGGGTAGGCAGCGCGCAGTGGGCTCAAGATCTGGAGACGAATCTCTCATCAGCCGGTATTACTGCTTCTTGCCACCAAAGCATCCATCATGTCTCCGGGACAGCGTGGAATGATAGCCCCGCACCCTCACATCACTGCTCTTTGAACTCTGCCTCATCCATCTTTTGCAATATTCCCCATTTGCAGCGGAGCATCATCTCCCTGCTGCAAAACCGAGTGTGAACCTGTAATGCCTTTAACCTGCGGTGCCATTCTAATGGTAATTGATTTCTTTCTAATGCAGAGACGGTGCTGGGTAAGACGAGGTACAGCTGCAGAAGCCAGGCGACGGTCAAGACAGCGCTACAATGCAAATGTCTCACGCCTTTAGCAATACGACCCATTTGGAAGGATATATTGCTGTATTTCCATAGCTAGTCATTTTATAAGGCATGTATATTTATCAATATATAAAATCAGTATAGGAATATACATGCAGCTTGTGTTCCCGCAGTTCATCTAGAATTTAATAGCGAGATTCACTCAAATGCAGCTGAAAATTAATGCCAGGGGTGGCTTCACTTTGTATTTTTGTTAAGTGATTCAGTGTTAGAACACTATTAGATTTTTAAATACATGCTAAAGCACCCAGGTGCACCTGCATTCAGAAAAGGAACGTGGATTAGCTCTACATTGATCATGGCAAGACTTCACTAGCACGATGACTTGTATACCATAAACCACCCAAGACTAAGCGTTTTAATTCCGCTTCATCTGAATGCTGTTATAAAAGTTTAATAAATCAAACTGATCAAAATGCCCCCAGTGGCAGGTTGGGATTCAGTTTCCAATTCAAATTCTCTTTAATATATGGCTTCTCTGACATCCCACATTTTCTGCCATCTATGTTGAATTCCAAATGCGCTCCTTTTCATCATTACCATGCACCTACTCTGCACTCTTTTTAACAACCCTGCACAACACACCGAGATGTCAAACCCACAGGGGGTTTTCTCCTCCCCCAAACTCCAAAACGATGGCAGGTAAGGGAACTTTGCCTACCCTCAAGTAAATATTTTCTTAACCTCCCCGCTAACGTCAATGGCATTTAAACTGAGACAGACCATCCCAAGCTGCAGCATTCAAATGAAACATTCCGTTTAAACAAGTGTAGAGACAGAGCAGATTCTGCAAGGGAAATTACCCAAGCGCTGATGTGGTGGGGCAATCTGGAGACGTCTCTAATTCAGAGGAGAAAAATCACGTTACTGCAAATGATCTTCACGTCATTCTACTTGGATAAAACACAGGTATGAGAAACAAAGAAACCTCCTGACTTACTCCCTGAAGCAGTTACTGCCAGGACCGTTTTACTCAACTCTTCCTTTTCTTTGCAAGTCTAAAGGCAAAAGGGACCCCACTACTCCGACACACCTAAAGACCCAGCTCAAAGATATAGTCCAAAGCCCTTGTTACATCACCACTGTCTCTTGGAGGTGGAATTCTGAACACACCGCAAACTACCACTAATAACCTGATTTATCTAGCATTTAGGATGGTGGCTGACATGACCAGAGGTGGGGGGGGGGAAAAAAAACCCACCACACGAAAACCAAAAAAACCCACTCTACTCCTCTACAGAAAACTTAATATGGGAGGACAGAAATATGGGTAATTTTGTAAAACTGGTAGAAAAAGTGATCGTTCCTCTGCAAGCAGGGAGTGTATGTTCAGACTAGCTGATGCATTTACTTCTATCTGCCACCTACTGCTCTCCTTGGCATATCTTTAAGCCTACCATTATACCAAACAAATAAATCAGGCTGCAAAATTGAGGACACATATCTGGAGCAAGCCCATAGATTTCAGGTTTCTTCCAGGCGAAACAAGTATTAGTGAAACCTGGAAAGTGAATTTTTGGTCCACAACTTTCTCAAATGGAAATACTTCTGACTTTTCTTGTAACAGAAAAAAACACAGTGCTCCTATGAGAAGTACTTGCCGGGGCAAACTCCATCTTCACAGTGGTCTGGCATCACCGGGGACCAGCCGAACTGCTGGCTTTCCTGTTCTAAATCCTTAGAGACTGCAGACAAGAAAGGCAGAAATCTCAGTGCCAGACTCCCTTACATAATAAGAACTGCTCCTGATGGCAAGCTAAGCCCTGTAAGTGAAACAAAGGAGAGTATAATCCCAAACCCTGCCAAAACTTGAACCTAATGACCCAGAGGAGAAACTGCTGCCGTATCAGAGCAAATGCAAGAAGCAAAATAGCCTCTTTCGTACCAATAAACTCACAGAAATGGGTCAGTTTACCAGCACTTGTGATTTCTGGAAGAAAAGTCAGAGAACAACAGAGGAAAACATGTGGAGGTAAACTGCCTTTCTTTTCTTTTCTGTTGCTAACTTGCATTTACCAGGGACATGAAGACAATTCCATATTGGAACTACAAATCAAGGTGTAGGCATCCCCTTGCTTTGACCCCACCACAAAAGAGCTGCTTGGGTTGGATGAAGAAATATTAAGAAGAAAAACTACATTCACCTAGTAAAAACATTAAAAATGGTTGTAATTTATGACTCAAATAAAACTTAAACTTATCAGTAGAACCAGACATATGGTAGAGCTATTCACAGAATATTAACAAATATTACAGGTGATTTGTACCTTCTGAGGGTTTTTTCCCCCTATTTTTCTTCCCTGTCTTCAACACTAAGCAAAATTTTCTTCCAACTAACCATGATCCACTACAAAAACCACACAGTGTCTCCTGCTGATTTTGCAGTACTTATTTAATAGCATAACAGTAAGTTTTGTACTATTAGTCTGCTAACAACGTGTTAAAGGAAAACAAAGCTGTGAAAGCGTACAAACGCTTTATGTAAAGTGTGATTAATTATCATACCATTCGAGAGAGGGGTTTGCTCTCAAAAAAAATGGTGAAGATTTTGCAGTACTTATTTAATAGCATAACAGTAAGTTTTGTACTATTAGTCTGCTAACAACGTGTTAAAGGAAAACAAAGCTGTGAAAGCGTACAAACGCTTTATGCAAAGTGTGATTAATTATCATACCATTCGAGAGAGGGGTTTGCTCTCAAAAAAAAATGGTGATTTTATTTGTGGCCCCTGCAGGACTACCTGAGTGCAAGACGCTCCAAACAGGGACAAACTAAACTAGCACTATTTTTACAAAGTTTTGCTAACAAACCACATCAAATGTGAAACCAACTTCTCCTTCTCCCGACAGCTACTTCTAACTTGCCAGGTCAGCCAAGAAGCTGATGGCAACTGCTGTGATGAAAACTACCTCCCTTCGTGATGCACTTTTCTGATAAATATCGACAACTTCAGACGAATATTCCAGTCGTTTTCTTAAGAGCTCCGAACATCGGCACGGTACAAGAGCTGATTAAAGGGCGAAGTTCTTCACTGATTGAAGATCGATAGCTTTGGCGCTGTAACTTGGACAGTCTACACAATCATACAGATCAAGTACAGGCATCAGCCAGAGCACAGGTAATGTCTTCAGGCAATTAATTTACTACGTGAAGTAGCAAAAGGAGTAGAAATACTTTGAGAGCATGATACACTTCTCAAAAGCAAGAAACAAGTAAAAAGAAAACTCTCGTTCACTCTTACTTACATACCACAGCTACTTTCTTCCCAGCAGCTCCTTCAAGTTCCAGGGCAGATGGCCCTGAAGAATTCAAGAAAACACCCTCCCAGAAACTGCCAATTTACTGCTCACCGATGGAAAACATCAATAGAGGATTAGTCAGATGCACCTATTCAGGTGGGTAAGTAAACTAACAGGGATGACAGCACCAAGCTTGGCATAAAAGGCAGGGGAAAGGGAGAGAGCTCCTTCTACACATATCTAAGAATGGCAGCAATGCCATAGAAACCAAATTTAAAAAAAAAAAAAAAAAAATCACTACAGTGCAGCCACTGAGCTGGGAGCTGAAGACCAGCTCTAAGCTGAGACACCAAGTCACTGACTGCAACTGCTTATGGAAAAACATCATAATTGAATTACAAATCTATTCTAGTTGGATTTTTCTTCAAAAAATTCATCAGAGTAATCGAGTTACCCCTTTCAGGGTCTTCAAGCATGTACCATCCCTCTCAGGTAACTGCTTTGGTAATAGAGTTTAGAACTCCACTGCACCTCATTCTTCCGTTAAAGCTCAACGTGCAATAACGATGTTTGAACGTGATGTACATTACGGAACTGGGAACGTTCATTACCAAGGCTAACCTATGGGGTGCCCATCAGAAGAGTATCAGACACCTCTGGACCTATCCTATGGTACCACACATCTGCACCAACGTGGAATACATAAGGATCTCAGCCACGTATCTAAACACCCAGGTTTTTTGAGTTACTGGGCAACAACTCACTCCTGTTCCTCATCCCTCGCTCTCTAATAACCAGCGTTGTCAATAAAGTCTGGCTTCTACAACCGAAGATCTTCTCATTACTCAGAATGATCTGGAAACAATACTAAAGCCATGACAAAGTAAATTGTGTTTCAGCGGGTTTTCTTCCCCCTCCTCCGGCTGTGAGAACACACAGATCGATACTCTTCAGCATGAGAATTCTGCAGCAAAATTTTCATTTGTTACAAACAGCAACAAAAGGGCCCCAAGCGTGCCCTGTCACTTCCAGTTTAGAAGGAAACGCACTAATAAACTCTTCCCCCTGGGTCATCTTTGACAATGGGCAATACTATGCCAGCTCTTATTAAAGGCAATTCGTATCAGTGGCCCAAAAATTTCCTTTAAAATTATCATCTTTTATATCCATGTAGCAGGATGTCAGCTTTAAAGTGCCACTGAGATATAGGACCTGTCATTATGGTTAATTTTCAGTCCAGTTTTAACACCAGGGTAGCTGATCCCTAAGGGTGTGCTTTTTTGGCTAACAAGATTTATTTAGTGGTTATCCAGACAAACAAGGAAATATATTACTGTATATTGCTTTTCAAATATAACAGCGAGCAATAAATCCTACTATAAAACATAAATCTTTGTTCTCTACCACAATGTCAAATAGATGAAATTGTTTTTAGAAGATTAATCTTGGGTTTTTTTTTTTTAAATTATGTATATGTGTATATATTTATACACGCACATACACTTCTAAATATATCTATTTTTAAGAGAGTTAAATTTCTTGGGCTTCCAATCCCAAAAGCACACAAAAAGTGAAATTAACCTGAAAATATAAAACCTCTATAGCTGTTGTATATATAGCTAGGTATAACGGTTATGTTTCTAGCCATAAAGATGGTACTCTCTATCAAATGACCCAATCTTCTCAGCAGGACAACACGCTGCATCTAAAAAAGAGAGTACTAGAGGTTTGAAAACGTTACCTCATTTTTTGAGAGAAATAGTGTTTTAAACACCATTTTATTGTTTTATTATACTAGAAAAAAATAGAAAACTTTTTTTATTGGAAAAACACATCAGTTTGCCCAGCATTCCTAACTGCAAAACAAAAAACCTGATTTTTTGCTGTAAGAGGACTAATTTAATTTCAACAGGATGAAAATGACCATCTTGCACTTTGCTACACAAAAGCTACGTCTAACAATAAAAAAAAGCTGTTACCATATTATCTGATGGTTATCGTATTATTAGGGGCAGCAAAGCCCATTTTTAGTGATGCTAAAGGGATGGCATAAAAAAAAAAAAAAAAAAACAGCTGACCTCAATCAACTGGTCTCGCGTGGAAAAGCCCTCTGCCAGCAAATACCACATGGCAGATTTCTTAGGAGCATTTCCTAGGCTACTTCTACATCTACAAGCTGAGGACGAACGCGCTGTCCCAGTCCTGGGTCTGCGCACAGTGGCTCCAGGTGCCAACTGACCAAACAGTTCACCAGGAGCTGGACCAACAAGCCAAGCGAAAGCCTGTTGTGTGCCCGACCCCTGCGCTGACCTGGCCAAAACGGCCGCCAGACAGGGCAGCAGCACCGCAGACGGATTCTGTAAACCACTTCATCTTCCCAGTTAAAAAATATTAAGCCTCGTCACAACGACGAGTGAAATGGGCAGTTTTGCAGGTGACACAACTAGCAAGGAGAGGCTTAACAGCTTACCCCAGGGCAGGGAGCAAGTGACTTCTGGAAGTGAAAACTGAACTCCTGTATTCAACCACATCCTTTGCCAGTCAAGATCACAACACAAAATGCATAAATAATTATAATAATTATATTAAAAAAATCATCAACCTGCCATCGCCACACACAAGCTATGGTTGTTCTCCAGCAGGCTTCTGAATTAATTGCGACCAAAAAAACCAACCCAGGTATTTCAGGTGGAAAAATCAAGTTTTTCTTTTTCTTCCTCCTGCTTGGAGGTTGGAAATTATCACAGAACATCTCCATAACGCTCTCAGTCCTTGGGTAGGTGAAAGTTTACAACTATTTTTATATCCCTGTCTCCCAGGTAACAGAATGATGTATGATCTGCTGTACCACCCATCTGCTCAAGGCAACAGATTTTAAAAAAGAATATTAACTAAGACCAGCAGAATCTCTCTTGCCTGTAAAAGTATTTATTAAAAGTTAAGCAGTTTTCACCTTAAGTTCGGCAAATGGCATCTCCAGAAAAGCGTACGGGTGTGCTACGCACATTGCAGGACCCCAGGTGCCGCAGCTTCGCAGGGCTATTTTTAATGATCGCTTCAATTTTTTTTTTTAAGGTGTCTGTAAGCTAAATGAAACATCTAAACAGAGAGCGCTGATATTAAAAGCATTTAACTGGGTAAAACGAAAGCAATTAAAACTTTACCTCGGACAATAAGTTGAGCAAAATTTGACACTCCAGAACCTCTCTCTGATTGAGTTACACAGCGGTATAAATCCTGGTCGGTTTTTGTCACCTCTTGCAACTTGAAGGTAGCAGCAAATCTTCTGTGATTGATATTTTTAGTCTGAGCAACTGGAATATCTTCCCCATTTCTTCTCTGCAAATCAGAGTAACCAAGGCAGAGTTATCTCCTAAGAACAGACATTTACCATGATCATCATACAAAGAATACATAAGAAAACCCCAACCCAAATGCACTCAGGCCCCCAGTGCATTTCCGCGGTAGAAGAGCACCGTGCTGCGGACCCGGCAAGAGTCAAGCAGTACTCAAAAGCGTCGCAGAATCAAGTTTGGGGGTGAGAAGCACCACCAGGCTTTCACAGTGCCACAAAACTCGACCATAACACATCCAGCTGCCACTGCTTCACAGCTGGAACCATCCTAGGAGAGCCTGGCAGCAGCAGCTGTACTCCTGAGAAAATCCATCCAAGTTCAAATAAAATTATAACCGATACTTTGGGTGTATTGCAAGAAATACTTGAACAAACCTGGCAGCGAGGGATTTCACAGGTTTTCAACGGCTCTTTTCCAGCAGCCAGCCAATGTTCCCCTTTTCCTCTTCCAAATTCAGTACCTCCTAAAACTGTACCTTTGTTATCCTAACCATCACCTACCTACCTAAAGCTAGGAGGGAAGGAAGCACCTAAAAGAGGAATAATATATCTCTCGTTTAAAGGCAGGAGGTTAAGGAGTTATGGGGGGGGAGGGGAGGAGCGGGGGGAGGAAATAACAGCCACCACAAATCACTGAAAAATTTAATCTGTTGGAATCTGCAGGGCAGGGTGAGAGGTCATAAGGTAGAAAGAGTTTGAGCTCTTTTATGACCCTTTTTCCTTACTACCATTCACATTAAATGCTCTATTTTGATTTTAATTGAAAAACAGACCCTCCATCAAAAGTTAGCGTTAAAAAGGCCCCCAGAAACACCAAGCACCAAGGGAACAAATCATACCACCGCTCTCACCCATTGATCAGCTGCATGTTACTCCCCAACCAGGATAACGTTTCTGAGCGCTCCGCTTTGCTCAGTCCCCAAAAAGACAGAATCTCCTTGTAATCGCACCATCTCCTCTGCTCGATACGCGGCAAAACGTGACCTCCACGGACGCTTTTAGCCCTCATCAACCCCTGGAATGAGGAACTTCACTGAGGACAGAGACGCCAAGCTTTCTGTCTAACACAAGAAGTGCTACTGCTGAGCTACAGAATTTAATAACCCGAAAGCCTGTGGCAAGATACTACGGGGTGAAAAGGGAGATGAGTAAATGCTGCGCGTGTGTCTCTGCCAGCCTCCTGTCACGGGCAGGAGTACTTCGTAATACTCCCACCACTTCACTGTCCATCTCCCCTTTGTGACCTGAGCTGGCGTCAGTCACTCTCTAAACAGGTTTGCGGTGGATTACCTGGGAGTTCAGCACCGCGTCAAGCTCCCTGAAACAAGTATTCACTTGAACTATTAATAAGTTTGCACAGTTTAATTTTAGCTTCTGCCATCTTTTTTGCAGCCGTCAGAGCACCCATCCCATGCTCCCACTGCAAGCCTTGGGTGAAAGCATTCACTCAGACCACCCCGGCAGATGTCAGTCACTGGTATTCCACCACAAAGACCACGCCTTTTCTAACAGCAGGTTTACTGGTGGGCCTCCTCCTTGATTCCCGAGGACACCACCCAGTTTTTCCTGCCACTGGCCACCCCCTTCCCGGTGCACCAGAAACCAGGGGTAAGCCCAGCCTGCCAGAATGGATGGCGAGATGCACAGACTGAAACTGGATCTCCAGAAGCCCCCACAAGCCTGCTTATCACATGGGCGCCATGTGAAGGACGTTCACGGGGCAAAAGCAAGAGGCTGGGCACTTGGAAAGCAGACCGCCACAGCGCAGGCCAGCTGCCCTCCTCGGCTCTCCAGACACCCGCCTTCGATCACGAGGAATTCTGGAGGTTAGCTGATGCCTGCAAAGACACCTGACCCTCCCGTAAGTCCAGGGCTTCTGATCTGAATGCCCAGTGCTCAGCCTGCAGCAGAGCAGCACGTCCCAGCTCACCGTGTACAATAATTCACCCTCCGAAGCCCAAAACTTGCTTACTTCAGCTCGTCTGCGTGCTTCACGTTGAGAAACAAGGTGAACTGGGCTCCTACTTAAAATGAAATATTAATGCACTTTCAGAGCAATTAGTCAAAATTAAACGTAATAAGCTCTACGGTTCTTCTCTAACAAATGCCAGGATTTTCTTTTCCATTTACATCATTGATTGCCTACCACTTCATCTTACAAAGCTTAAGAGTAGTTGCTCAAATTTCTCTGTATTAGGATTTGTTTCTTGGGAATCCAACGGCACAATTACCTCTTCGAAGTCTATCTTCACCTACAGCTTAGCCATTAAAATATTTTTCTGTCATTAAAATGATGAAAAGTTCAAATAGAAGAGAGTTCTTCCTTAAAGATGAACGTTGACGAGAATACCCCACATTCATTTCAGCGCATATCCCTTACACTGGTAAGCCATTAGCCAGGCAGAGTTCAGATGCGCTGCCACGATCTCTTAATTAAATTCTTCTTTTTAATGTCAGGGCACTACTACTGACTTGAAAGGAGAGGGAAGAAAAGCAGCAGCGCTCGCTGCTTATTAGAGGGTTCCTGGTACATACTGTTTCAATTTATGTCCTGCTCACACTGAACAGAGCTTGAAAATGCTGCTCAATTAGGTTTTAAAAATTCAATTTAAAATTAATGTGGAGTTATACTAATAGGTAATGGCTGTACCCTGTGCGATCCTTTGTTCTTCCAGTCCCTCGCTGTCTGATTTGATAACCCTAAATTGCTCATTTTGGAGAGGTCACCACCAGGCAGTTCTGGTTTTCTTTTGTGAAAATAACTCTGGGCTTTACGGAGAACTACTCTGTGTAAACTCTTGATTAAAAGAAATGTAAGCATGTGGAAAAAACCTCCTTAAATCCGCCATTTCAGGCATATAAAATTATGACCTTAAATAAATCTCTATGACTTCAAGGTTATTTTTAATTTCATAGGAACATGATTTCATTACTTTTTTTTTCCCCAGGCAGTGAAATCTATATTTTAAACAAAGTCAATAGTAAAGTCTACACAGCTAAAAAAACCCAATTATGGATAAATTAACAATTAGCCTAAATGTCTCTGCTGTCTCATGAAAGAAATCAAGCATTTAATAAATACCAAATTAAATTTTAGTGGATCTTCCAGATCCTGAATGGAATCAGAAGCATCTAAACCCCAACAACTTATTTAATTGGTAGCATTCAGGTGCATTTCTAATACAAATTTAAAACTTATTGGCATTTCCCTCTACTTTTCAAGTGGAAAAGTTGCGGGTTTTTGCTTTTTTGTTCAAACAGCAATAAGGTACCATAACTTTCTGTGGTGATGATCCCTCTAAATTTTCCTCAACTCTTTTTTTTTCCCCACACCACTGATTTTTATCAGCCTGGACAGCTCAACCTTACACATCCCCATCCTTTCCTTAGCGTAAACACCTCAAAATAATTCTGCTCCGCTGCTAGTAATTACAGTCAACTCTAGTTGCCTTCTTGGACTCTCGGCTGGACGCTGAGATGCCTCCCGAGATCAGATGTCAACACTTCGGCTGCCGTGACACACGCGTTACCCTGGCAGCAGCGCCCACCTCAGCTGGCCCCCACTCGCCCTCACTCCTGTGCTCAGGCAGAATAAACGAAAAAACAACAAACCCTTCCCGGAACACACACTCCCCTCTCCGTATCTCATCATCACCAACCAGACGAGCTCGTGATGGGCTTCGCCGTGTAGCCACAGGGAGCGGAGGAGAGGGCAGGACCCGTGTGGGGAGCAGGGCACAAGGCGAGAGGTTTTTCTCGGCAACTCGGTCCCCAAAGGCGCAATCAGAAGCAGCCTGGAGAGCAGCAGGGCTGGAAGGATGCCCCCAGCGAGCCGGGACCCCCACCTCTGCTGCCCCGAGGAGGAGGGCGTTTGTCAATAACCTGCTCCAAAACCTGCCTGCTTCTACTCGCTGTGCCGAGGGAGGAATGTAACTTTGTGCGAGAGGGAAAAGGGCTGAACGTGAACGGCTGGGATGCCAGCAGTAACGCAGCATCTCTGTCAGAAGTTGCTCTCGGAAAATAAAATAACACGAGGGGAATAAACAACACATAACTATACTTTTCAAATTTTACTTACATGGAGGTGTCTGGCACTTCACAGCACTTGATTTTACAGCATTTAGGACAACTTCCAAACAAAGAAAAATCTACCTTTCTAACAAAAATTCTTTAGTATTATTTTCATTTTATTTTATCCTTTTACACAAATGTCTCAATATATTCTCGGAAACTTCAAAACTTCTTAAGCATACTAGAAACATAATAAAGCATGACATCTATTCATCGTAAGAAATTGTAAATAATACTTTAATTTTTTCCCTGTTCCCAAAAGTCCAAACGACTGAACATGGGGGATTTTTTTTCTGTTAACTTTATTTACAAATACATGATTTAAGTCTAAGAAATGGTTTTATTTTCCTCCAAGCAGAGTATGAATTGGAACTACAGTTTCAATAACATGCCTAGGAAGTCCTATCATCATCTTAGTGTAAAAGAAGATGAAGTAGCAAATTCTTCTGTTGTTTTGAAGGGAAAGGTTAAACAT
>NW_010392448.1:4223-6974 GCF_000710305.1 Buceros rhinoceros silvestris | reverse complement strand
AGGAAATTAATCTGACTTGCTTTAATTTGCTGGTTTCCCTCCATGCACGGCAAACCAGATTAAGGTTCTACTCGCCACTGAACTATGTGTTTGTTTATTAGCAGGAAGAGCACCACGGCTTTCCCCACGCAAGCGTATACCAAAGAGCCTGAACACATGCGACAAGCCAAGTTTCCTCCTGCAACTGGCCCGCAGTACAGAAAAATCCGTGATTACTGTAAACAGCAGCACTACACGCACCGCTGTTACTCAAACTTGTCCACGCTGAAGGCGCTCAATTCCTCTCACGCGGCACTGAACCTCCTCCCGAAGAAAGCAAGGGTTCTCCTGAAATTATCTAATTGAGCGCCATCTGGCCCTTCAGAGGTGGCGATCCTCGTTTATTTTATTATAATAAAATCCACCACAGGCAAACCAGCAAAATTCATACTGCAGCATCCCTGGCCATTCCAGTACACAAATAAAAACGACGCTCACTTTCTCTGGACATTTTTAAGCTTCTTATTTTGAGCCTAATCTAACACATGCCACGAAAAAAAATCTATATTTAAAAAAAAATAAAGAAGCTTTTCAGAGAACTATCATTCTTGAATGCAGTGTTGGTTTGGAGTTTTGGGGGGTTTGGTGTGATGATTCTCAGAAATATGAAATATAAACTCATATTTCATATGAAATACGAACTCTGGACACAGTGATTTAAGACCTGTAGCACCTTGAGCAGTGCACGCTGAACTACACCACTCACCCCGCAGCTCAAAATGAAAAATCTGGAGAAGAAGGAAAGAACTTGCACTTCTGAAGCCCAGCACCACACACGCGAGTTCCTCAGACACTTCTAAGTGTAGCAGCTGCTCTTACTCCGCTGTAACTCATTAAGTCCTGCAGCTATTTGAGGAAAATAGGGCCTGGGGTATTAGGCTACTGCACATCAGCCCCTGAGAGGAGACAGCCTGAAAGCAGGTGTTCATAGACAAAACTCACCGGACTCACCGGCCAAGGAATTTATAACAAGATCTGTTTTCATAAACATCACCTTCATTTCAGATGCTCTTTTATATGGGTTTAAGCCTCTGGCTGGCTGAGGAAACACTACCAGGACTACACGGTGACCCACCGTCCACCACAGCTGCTCTAGCCGTACACTACAGAAGGGCAGGAGGAGAGGATGGCACCCGGTGTTACGGGTGGCACGGCGCCCCCAGCACCCGATGCTCCATCTGCATCCCTAGGGAAGACCTACAGGGATGACGACCTCAAAGACTGCCGCGTTCACTAAACGACTGATAGCTACACAAGCTGGAGGACTTAGTTAACTGGGGCAGAATTACATTAAAACCAGGAGGATTACAGTATTTCATGTTGCTGAAACCTAAGATGACCGGGCATCTAGGGAGAACTGCCATATTTATCCGAGAAGCTGATAAATTGAGGAGGGAGAGAGGCTGAATGGTTCATTCAGGGTTAAACGCCATAGATAGCATCAAAGGTGGAAACAGAGTGAAAAGGTGGGGGGGAAAAAAACAGCTCTGCAAAACAAACCAGTTAGAAGGAAAATCTCTAATACGAAGTTATGAATACTGTATTTTTCCTTGGTGAATATTCTATATAACCATGTCAAAGTCAGCAGGGCGTAATACAGGATGAACTACAAGTCAAGTCATTTACCAGGAGCTTCATAGATCACCTTCAAGGCAGATTTTCATACATGTTTAAAAAAACATTTTTCAAAAACCAGAACATCTATCACAGAACATAAATACAAGGAGGTGGAAGTGCAGGTAAACCAGACAGATCATTGCAAAAGACAGGCACTGTCCTCTGTACTTCCCTGTTCTGTTGCTCACTTTCAAACCCATCTTTCTGAGAAGTAAAACGATAAGAGAAATGAAGTTTCTGTGTAAGCCTCAAGTGCAACAGAAAAAGACCTTATAGGCTGCTTGGCCATTGTTAGTAATCAAGATAAAGCCAGGATGATGAAGACTGGAGCAGCGTTTCACTGACTGAGGAGAGGAGGCTTGGTACAAACAGCCCAATCAGCTGCACAAATCAGCACTAGGTCGGGGCAGATGACGCTGACAGTCCATAAAGCCTGCTGCCTCGCCAGAGGCTCCTCAGGGGTTCGCCCACCACTCCCACCACCCGGGGAGAAGAGCAAACCTAGAGCAATCAGTCCTCTCTCCTCCTCCCTAGGGAAAGCAGGTCTGACCGGCTTATTTCAGCTCAACTCCAAAAAGCATCAAACCTGACAGGTGACTACAACCAAAGGGGGACCAAAAACCTCCATCACCGTTCCCCAGCAGAAGCCCCACCGGTGCTAGCAAGGTGCCTTCTCTGAACTTTTTGTGGGCCTCCCAGAAGAAAATAACAAAGCTTCTCCAGCATTCAGAGGGTATTCGGCTCCCCTTAGCTTTCAGGGGACATCAAATTTGTGCAAACCAACAAAAACCATTCCTCAACCATAGTGAAAGTGGGGAATAGGCAGGTGCACTGTAACAGCAAGTGTTTTATTATCAAAATAAATGGTATCTTAACCAGTTAATTAACTGTATCGCAACGCAATGGGATCTCAAAAGGCACAAATACATTAGAAAACTATGAAAAAAATCGAAGTAGAAAAAACCATGCAAAAACCCATAAAATTAAATTGGACATGACTCCTACTATAGACACATTTTTTTCCGAGTGAGCCTCCCAACACTTCACTGCAGCGAAACAGTCCACCTCAAAGGGCCACGGCCCGTTCTCGAACCC
>NW_010392448.1:3369-4090 GCF_000710305.1 Buceros rhinoceros silvestris | reverse complement strand
ACCAGTCCACTCCTTCACCCTCTGGGTACAACGGGGAGAACAAATTCGGGTGGCACAACTGTGTTCCTCTGAGGCGAAACCCTGACCCTTCACCAAATGAAAACGAGACAGTCAGTATTACATGCCTGAAGCCCCTGCCAGACGCATGGGTTCTCCTATGCGCTTCTCCAGCCTAAATTCCTGAAATCCTGTATTGGTCTTGCACAATGATGTACCCAAATGTACCATCACGGGATACCATCTGCACGTGCCCAGTCCAAAGGGTTGTTAAAGAGCACACATGAGCAGTATCCAGCAAAAAAAAAAAGAAAGGAAGGATGCTAAGGATTAAATGATGTTCTGTGGCAGCCAGCAGCGAACCCCAAGATGCTGGTAAAAAGGGCGTTAAAGGGTTACGGCAGTTTCCTCAGAAAGGGAGCAGGTTATGGCAAGTTGGCTGAGCCCAAAGAGATAACCGTGCAGATGCTCGTTCATCCTCCGGTAACAGTTGGTATCACTGGGAGGTCAGCCCGGCTCCACTGCTTTTACAGCAATTTGCATTTTATTTTCCATAATGCTTTTTAATTTCACTTTTTCAATTATTACTCTCAGGCAATTGCTTTAATTATCTGTTATTCCACCAGGAACGACGTTTTCCTCTGGCAGGGAGAGAGAGGGGCCGCATCAGAGCGCATTACGGCTGAAGAGCCTCTCCCCGGGCGAGAGCGGGGCTGCCCTGCCC
>NW_010392448.1:457-3307 GCF_000710305.1 Buceros rhinoceros silvestris | reverse complement strand
TCTCCACGGGCGAGAGCGGGGCTGCCTTGCCAGCCTTGGCAGCCCAAGTGGAGCGGCCGTTAGCCAGCACCCACAGCTACTGCTGACAGATTGGCCCGCTCGCCGCTCCGATGGCAATCTGCACAGGATTACCAGGCGCGTATTAAACTTTTAAATGCATGCAGTAACCCCTCCTCTTTGAATTTCAGATTGGCCAGAGCAAACGGTATCGCCGCAGACCGTGGCAAAACACACCCGACTGCAAAGCCAGAACAAGCCGCTTTCCCTAATCCAATGCTATGTTAATGCAAAGCTCCGCAATGATGGATGGACTCATTAGTGCCGCAGTTATCACCATCTGAACCAGGTGCCAAGACATATGGTTTAACAGATGTTCCAGCAAAAAGCTCTATTCTCCGAGCCGTGCAAGTGTCCAGTTAAACCGGACATCGATAAGACACTGAAAACGGTATTGGGCTTCTGGGAACCACAATTGTTCCTGGCTCGGGAAGCCGTTAAACACAGCCCGATTATGCAAAAACTCCGAGATCCCCATTAGACCCACACAACAAACACCGGGCAACGCGTACACGGCTTTCCGGAATCTCTGTGTACCCAAACGTTACTTATTCTAGTCCGTCAATTCTCTTTTCTTCCCTCTCTTAGTAAAGAAGCAAAGCTGTAAAATCCTGCGAGCTTTCTCCACATCAAATGGGTAAGTGGACACCCCGCTCTCCAAATTTCCACATTCAGAAAGTTCTGCGTGCACTATTCTTTCACGTGTTTAATACTTCACACGCATCCAGCCCGTGCACAGGATTAACATGCACAAGGGACTGGTTTGCAAGGTGATTTATTGATGTAACTCCACTGAAATGCACGGCATGTCACAGGGGAAAATATGGAATAAAAAGGGGGTCCTAGTTATACTCATGCAGATAGTAATTCATCAAATCTATGTGCACAAAGCAGCAACATGCAACAAATGATAGCAAACGAAATTGTCCTTATTCTTGACGAGTCTCTTCAAAGAAAGACAACTCATATTCTTCAGAAAAAATAAAATCAGCAGAAGCAGGCAACAATTCATGAGTTACAAGGCCTATACATGCTATATTCCATCTTTTAAAGATCACACACACACCTATGTTTACCTCCTACGGACAGGATTTTTCAGCAAGAATTTCTACTAACTCCTGAAGCTTATGAGACAGAGCACAGCACAGCATGACAGGGGGAAGAGCTGGGCTACCTGGGGAGTCCTCTCACCCAACCCAACTACGGCTGTTGATCTGTGACGTATTACAGTGGGAATTGTAATGGGACGGGGAAAACGCCGAGAAAATAAAACCCGCAGCGTTACGTTAGGAAGGGGATGGCAGGCAAAACACATAGCAAACACCGCAAGACTGAATGTGTTTCAAAAACAACATCAACGCTCACTTTAAACAAAAACTAAGGACTTGGAAACTCTTTCAGAACTTGCTAATAATTGCAGGTCATTAAGAGAATGCTTCGCTCACAACCATAATAGATTCAATTGTAGATTAGGTTGAAAGGGTGAAGAAGAAAAATTTGAGAGCTCCATTTCTGTCCTGCTCCCACACCCACCCTTCACGGTGTCACAAAAGGTGTTTCAGATCATCTTGTTTGACCAATTAAGTCTCTTTGTCAGTGCAAATATTTGTTTCCTATTAAAGCAGATGCAACTTTTAAAGCCCTCTGTTATCTTTACTGCTTATCTCTCCGTGACAGAGCTCCGAGCATCCCAGCCTTTGGTCCAGTGGGGCTGTGGAATGCAGGGGTGAGAGGGAAGGGGTATGAGAGAGGACAACAGATCCCATCTAAACCCAAACAAACCAGAGCAGAATCTGCAGCCGTGAAAGTCTGGAGAAGTTCAATTCAATGTTAATACCTATTTGTCCGAAATATTTACAGACGTACATGTATAGAAAATGCTGTTGGCAAAAAACCTGCCGTCACAGCGGTAAACACACAGGAGCGAGTGCACTGAAATGCTGCGCCTGCTTTTATCCATTTTCATTTCCAGACACACAAAGGTTTCTGCAATTGATTATATGTACATTGAGAAAAACTTAACCACGGAAATGTGCACGCACATGGATCATCTCGTATACGATCAGGACTTTTTGCCAACAACTCAAACAGAATTGAAGTTTACCCAGGGCATTACACGTGAGGCATGCTACTGCGATCCACTCCACTGCAGGCTGTTAGAACCTTTCACTCTTCCCCGCTTCAAACTGAACATCCCCACCTTCTTCCACCTGCTGGCACTATCTAGATACTTAATTCACACATGAATCAAGCTAAAAACTTTCAAAAAATAATAAAAACCACAACAAAGAAAAAAACCCAAACAGTCTTCCCCACCCCCTCCACAACAACAACAGTCCCATTTGGGCCAAAGCCTTCTTCAGCCACATGACTCTGCTGCTCCGGCTTGATGGCAAGCTGCAAAAGCTCCAGGCAGAGAGGATGAGGAGGGCGAAGCCGAGGCAGCGGCGGCTCAGCCTGAGCCTGACCAAAGCAGCAGCGGGACGGCGTGATTCCGAGCACAGAGCAGGGTCACTGCTGCTGCTTTTTTTTTTTTTTTATTATTGCTGCTGCTGAATTTGCTTTAGCCCTTCTCTGAAACAGAGGGAGAGCTGGGAGAGCCAGAGAGCACTGCGAGAGCCTGCAACGAAATCTGGCCCTGCACGTCTCTGCCACCTCAATGCAAGCAAATGAGATCTTAGACAAAACGCCCCCGTGTCCCAGATCGCGCCAGACTGATCTTTCCTTACCAAAGGATGTGTTGTAATAGCAAACCGTTTGCTGCTGCTTCATTTCACACACCCCTCCCCCCCC